>NC_048570.1:5898617-6198617 GCF_013265735.2 Oncorhynchus mykiss
AGAGGCTGGTCTCCACCACAAAATCTCCCATTTTCCTTTGTTTGTGTTTTCTAGCTGCATCTGCCTCCTGGAATATTGTGAATTTCCCAGAGTGCTTTGGTTCTGTCATAAAGTTCTGTGGTAAATGCATCTGTGCGTTTGGCTATCAGTGTGTCACATACAGCTTGTTTGCTGAAACGAGCTTCTGCCAGGTCTACAGTCTCTTTCTGGAGGAACAATCAACCATGGCAGATAGACAATCAACCATGGCAGATAGACAATCAACCATGGCAGATAGACAATCAACCGTGGCAGATAGACAATCAGCCATGGCAGATAGACAATCAACCATGGCAGATAGACAATCAACCGTGGCAGATAGACAATCAACCATGGCAGATGGACCATCAAAAAGAGCACTTAAAGTGTTCAGGACCTCATTTATGGACTGCAACCAGCGAGGGTTTGAGAGTTGTACATGTTCAGCTGATGCTATATTCCAAGTTTGGACTGAGGTTCATTGAACTTGTGGTGGTTAACTAGGGATGTACTGAACAAACAAATGCACCATTCTTCAAGAAACTGAATAAACTCAGCAGCCTCTGAAATCGCCCTGCAAGTATGACACAACACCAAACTAAGCTCATGAGCAAAGCAATGTAAACGAATTGCCTCCGGATGCAGCACTCTGAAATGTGCTTGCACACCTCCTTTGGATCCACTCATGACAGCTGCACCATCATAGGTCTGTGCAACGCACTGTAGGCCTGCTACCCCTCTCATAGGTCTGTGCAACGCACTATAGGCCTGCTACCCCTCTCATAGGTCAACGCACTTTAGGCCTGCTACCCCTCTCATAGGTCAACACACTGTAGGCCTGCTACCCTCTCATAGGTCAACGCACTTTAGGCCTGCTACCCCTCTCATAGGTCAACACACTTTAGGCCTGCTACCCTCTCATAGGTCAACACACTTTAGGCCTGCTACCCTCTCATAGGTCAACACACTTTAGGCCTGCTACCCTCTCATAGGTCAACACACTTTAGGCCTGCTACACTCTCATAGGTCAACACACTTTAGGCCTGCTACCACTCTCATAGGTCAACACACTTTAGGCCTGCTACCCTCTCATAGGTCAACGCACTTTAGGTCTGCTACTCTCTCATAGGTCAACACACTTTAGGCCTGCTACCCTCTCATAGGTCAACGCACTTTAGGTCTGCTACTCTCTCATAGGTCAACACACTTTAGGCCTGCTACCCTCTCATAGGTCAACGCACTTTAGGCCTGCTACCCTCTCATAGGTCAACACACTTTAGGCCTGCTACCCTCTCATAGGTCAACACACTTTAGGCCTGCTACCCTCTCATAGGTCAACACACTTTAGGCCTTCTACCCTCTCATAGGTCAACACACTTTAGGCCTGCTACCCTCTCATAGGTCAACACACTTTAGGCCTGCTACCACTCTCATAGGTCAACACACTTTAGGTCTGCTACCCTCTCATAGGTCAACACACTTTAGGCCTGCTACCCTCTCATAGGTCAACACACTTTAGGCCTGCTACCCCTCTCATTTGGAGCTGCTGTTGCAACTAATTTGCTATCGATTGGGCATCAAAATGACTTGATTTCTGCTAGTGCTTGTAAAGACTCCTTGACTGTCCCCTCTGTTACATATCTAACACACAGAGCCAACTGTTCATCCCTGGCCTCATCCACCATAATGGTACACATTCCAGACGTTGACATCTCAGGGACCATGGTGTCTGTAATCTCTTGAACACAGCATTCAATCATGTCATTCTGGAGATTCTGGAGAGAGATACGTCGCATTTGATGGAGTATTGTACCTTTTGCAGGAAAGGGTCAAACTCCTTCAAAATCTCCATACATTCTAGAAAGTTCCCTCTATTTGTACTGTCACTAGATTCGTCATTGTTACGGAAAGAGTGTCCCTGTCTTCTTAACATTGAGGTGACCGCAACAATTCTCCTCAGATACTCCCTTCTCTCTGCAATATCACTAGCATGGGCAGATGTTCAAATCTGAGCAATGTTGCCATGACTGCTAGTTGCCTGGGAGCTGTGCCATGCCAAAACACTGTCTCTGTGTGTTTGTGCCATTTAATGTTTAATGAAGATGCAATTTTTGCATCCATTATTGACAAAATAATCAAATGTAATGTTTTTGCCAAAAACTCTACCCAATTCTATTTCTCAAACCAGCAGTGCTGAAATGTCCTTTTCGGTGTGACCAAAACGTTGGTGTGGGTAGCTGTTCAGCTTCACTTGTCTGGGCCAAGTGTCTTTGTCACCTAAATCGCTCTCATTTCTGGAAGGAGTTGCTGCAGCGGCTTGACTATTCTCTCTCTCTCTGGATCTGTTTGTTGTCTCTCTCTCTCTGGATCTGTTTGTTGTCTCTCTCTCTCTGGATCTGTTTGTTGTCTCTCTCTATCTGGATCTGTTTGTTGTCTCTCTCTCTCTGGATCTGTTTGTTGTCTCTCTCTCTGGATCTGTGTGTTGTCTCTCTCTCTCTGGATCTGTTTGTTGTAAATCTCTCTCTGGATCTGTTTGTTGTCCCTCTCTCTCTGGATCTGTTTGTTGTCTCTCTCTCTCTCTGGATCTGTTTGTTGTCAATCTCTCTCTGGATCTGTTTGTTCTCTCTCTCTCTGGATCTGTTTGTTGTCTCTCTCTCTCTGGATCTGTTTGTTGTCTCTCTCTCTCTGGATCTGTCAGTTGTCTCTCTCTCTCTGGATCTGTTTGTTGTCTCTCTCTCTCTGGATCTGTCAGTTGTCTCTCTCTCTCTGGATCTGTTTGTTGTCTCTCTCTCTCTGGATCTGTCAGTTGTCTCTCTCTCTCTGGATCTGTTTGTTGTCTCTCTCTCTCTGGATCTGTCAGTTGTCTCTCTCTCTCTCTGGATCTGTTTGTTGTCCCTCTCTCTCTCTCTGGATCTGTTTGTTGTCCCTCTCTCTCTCTGGATCTGTTTGTTGTCCCTCTCTCTGGATCTGTTTGTTGTCTCTCTCTCTCTCTCTGGATCTGTTTGTTGTCGCTCTCTCTCTGGATCTGTCAGTTGTCTCTCTCTCTCTGGATCTGTTTGTTGTCTCTCTCTCTCTGGATCTGTCAGTTGTCTCTCTCTCTCTCTGGATCTGTTTGTTGTCCCTCTCTCTCTCTCTGGATCTGTTTGTTGTCCCTCTCTCTCTCTGGATCTGTTTGTTGTCTCTCTCTCTGGATCTGTTTGTTGTCTCTCTCTCTGGATCAGTTTGTTCTCTCTCTCTCTCTCTGGATCTGTTTGTTGTACCTCTCTCTCTGGATCTGTTTGTTGTCCCTCTCTGGATCTGTTTGTTGTCCCTCTCTCTCTCTGGATCTGTTTATTGTCCCTCTCTGGATCTGTTTGTTGTCCCTCTCTGGATCTGTTTGTTGTCCCTCTCTCTCTGGATCTGTTTGTTGTCTCTCTGTCTGGATCTGTTTGTTGTCCCCACCTCTCTGGATCTGTTTGTTGTCCCTCTCTCTCTGGATCTGTTTGTTGTCCCTCTCTGGATCTGTTTGTTGTCCCTCTCTCTCTCTGGATCTGTTTATTGTCCCTCTCTGGATCTGTTTGTTGTCCCTCTCTGGATCTGTTTGTTGTCCCTCTCTCTCTGGATCTGTTTGTTGTCTCTCTGTCTGGATCTGTTTGTTGTCCCCACCTCTCTGGATCTGTTTGTTGTCCCTCTCTGGATCTGTTTGTTGTCCCTCTCTGGATCTGTTTGTTGTCTCTCTGTCTGGATCTGTTTGTTGTCCCTCTCTGGATCTGTTTGTTGTCCCTCTCTGGATCTGTTTGTTGTCCCTCTCTGGATCTGTTTGTTGTCCCCACCTCTCTGGATCTGTTTGTTGTCCCTCTCTGGATCTGTTTGTTGTCTCTCTCTCTCTCGATCTGTTTGTTGTCTCTCTCTCTCTCTGGATCTGTTTGTTGTCCCTCTCTGGATCTGGTTGTTGTCTCTCTCTCTCTGGATCTGTTTGTTGTCTCTCTCTCTCTCTCTGGATCAGTTTGTTCTCTCTCTCTCTCTCTGGATCTGTTTGTTGTCCCTCTCTCTCTGGATCTGTTTGTTGTCCCTCTCTGGATCTGTTTGTTGTCTCTCTCTCTCTCTGGATCTGTTTGTTGTCTCTCTCTCTCTCTCTCTCTCTCTCTCTCTGGATCTGTTTGTTGTCCCTCTCTCTCTGGATCTGTTTGTTGTCCCTCTCTCTCTCTCTGGATCTGTTTGTTTTCCCTCTCTCTCTGGATCTGTTGTCTCTCTCTCTCTCTCGATCTGTTGTCTCTCTCTCTCTGGATCTGTTTGTTGTCCCTCTCTCTCTGGATCTGTTTGTTGTCTCTCTCTCTCTCTGGATCTGTTTGTTGTCTCTCTCTCTCTGGATCTGTTTGTTGTCCCTCTCTCTCTGGATCTGTTTGTTGTCCCTCTCTCTCTCACTGGATCTGTTTGTTGTCTCTCTCTCTCTCTCTCTGGATCTGTTTGTTATCCCTCTCTCTCTGGGTCTGTTTGTTGTCCCTCTCTCTCTCTCTCTGGATCTGTTTGTTGTCCCTCTGGATCTGTTTGTTGTCCCTCTCTCTGGATCTGTTTGTTGTCCCTCTCTCTCTCTGGATCTGTTTGTTGTCCCTCTCTCTGGATCTGTTTGTTGTCCCTCTCTCTCTCTCTGGATCTGTTTGTTGTCCCTCTCTCTGGATCTGTTTGTTGTCTCTCTCTCTCTCTCTCTCTCTCTCTGGATCTGTTTGTTAACCCTCTCTCTCTGGATCTGTTCTCTCTCTCTCTCTGGATCTGTTTGTTTTCCCTCTCTCTCTGGATCTGTTGTTTCTCTTTCTCTCTGGATCTGTTGTCTCTCTCTCTCTGGATCTGTTTGTTGTCCCTCTCTCTCTGGATCTGTTTGTTGTCTCTCTCTCACTCTTGATCTGTTTGTTGTCTCTCTCTCTCTCTGGATCTGTTTGTTGTCTCTCTCTCTCTGGATCTGTTTGTTGTCTCTCTCTCTCTGGATCTGTCAGTTGTCTCTCTCTCTCTCTGGATCTGTTTGTTGTCTCTCTCTCTCTCTGGATCTGTTTGTTGTCTCTCTCTCTCTGGATCTGTTTGTTGTCCCTCTCTCTCTGGATCTGTTTGTTGTCCCTCTCTCTCTGGATCTGTTTGTTGTCTCTCTCTCTCTTGATCTGTTTGTTCTCTCTCTCTCTGGATCTGTTTGTTGTCTCTCTCTCTCTGGATCTGTTTGTTGTCCCTCTCTCTCTGGATATGTTTGTTGTCTCTCTCTCTCTTGATCTGTTTGTTGTCTCTCTCTCTCTCTGGATCTGTTTGTTGTCTCTCTCTATCTGGATCTGTTTGTTGTCCCTCTCTCTGGATCTGTTTGTTGTCTCTCTCTCTCTCTCTCTCTCTGGATCTGTTTGTTAACCCTCTCTCTCTGGATCTGTTCTCTCTCTCTCTCTGGATCTGTTTGTTTTCCCTCTCTCTCTGGATCTGTTGTCTCTCTCTCTCTCTGGATCTGTTGTCTCTCTCTCTCTGGATCTGTTTGTTGTCCCTCTCTCTCTGGATCTGTTTGTTGTCTCTCTCTCTCTCTGGATCTGTTTGTTGTCCCTCTCTCTCTGGATCTGTTTGTTGTCCCTCTCTCTCTCACTGGATCTGTTTGTTGTCTCTCTCTCTCTCTCTGGATCTGTTTATTGTCCCTCTCTCTCTGGGTCTGTTTGTTGTCCCTCTCTCTCTCTCTCTGGATCTGTTTGTTGTCTCTCTCTCTCTCTCTCTGGATCTGTTTGTTCTCCCTCTCTCTCTGGGCATGCTTGCTCTCTCTCACTTATATAGCTCGCACTTGTACAGCTGCCTTGCATAGAAGAAGCCTCTCTTTCTTTATGACCTTTTTAAGATATTGTGAACATCATTTATTCATGCCTAACAAAAAGTAAGACATATGCTGTACAAATTGAAATGAAAGCTTAAACATCTACTTGCTTTTTTCCCCCTCACTAACCTTGATCAGACGTGCTCCCTCAGCCCTGACAGCCTCCAGCTTCTTTCCCTCGTTCTTGTCTGCTGTGTTTTTTTACATGTATTGTTCTTAAACTCATATTAACTCAAGGCTTAATAGGTGATTCATCTGTTTAAGTTTTAAAGTTGTTTGTTTGAACTGGTAAAAAAACTTCCTTTCTCACCGGATTGGCCTCCGGCGGCCACTGCCTCTCTTGAAGAATTTCTGTATGTCCATCTAACGTTAGTCGTTCGCTAGCCTACAGTTGAGACACTGAGGATAATACATGTTGATCAACGCTTCTGATAATTGTTTTTTTGCAATGGCCTTACTGAATGAAAGCAATTGAATATGACATGATATGTGCACGATGTTACATCATCTGTCTCATTTATAGTCTGGCACAGATAGCAAGACTACATTAAATATAATGTTATTTAGATATCATCTGTCTCATTTACAGCCTGGCACAGATAGCAAGACTACATTGAACTACAACGTTAACTAGATATCGTCGCCACTTATGTCGAATTTTAAAAGACACCGTAAAACGTTACCGTTAGCTAGCTCGTACCAATGTAACTTACAGGCAAGCCTCACATAAAAAAAAATGTATTGGTTACCAAAGCTTTGATTATGACCAAAGTCTATATGAATCCGTCCTGTCAGAGCCTTTTCCTGTCAGTTTACTGTTAGCTAGCAGTAGCTAAGGTTAACCAAAATGTTAGCTACTGCTGTGGCTTGAGACTGCTAGCTAACGTTAACCAAAATGTTAGCTACTGCTGTGGCTTGAGACTGCTAGCTAACGTTAACCAAAATGTTAGCTACTGCTGTGGCTTGAGACTGCTAGCTAAGGTTAACCAAAATGTTAGCTACTGCTGTGGCTTGAGACTGCTAGCTAAAGTTAACCAAAATGTTAGATACTGCTGTGGCTTGAGACTGCTAGCTAACATTAACCAAAATGTTAGCTACAAGTAGACCTAACGGTACAACAAACTGATCCAGAGAGAGAGAGAGAGAGAGAGAGAGAGAGAGAGAGAGAGAGAGAGAGAGAGAGAGAGCGAGAGAGCAAGAGAGAGAGAGAGAGAGAGAGCGAGACAGAGCGAGCGAGAGAGAGCGAGAAGAGAAGGAAAGGAACTCTCACATACAGTGATGTTCTTCCTAATCACGTTCAACCTCTTCCATTGGAATGTGGTTCCCACTTCTCAGAGTGCCTGCCTGCCTGCATGCCTGCCTGACCTCCGTTTGCCTGCCTGACCTCCCTGCATGCATCTACTTCCTTCCGTGTCTGCCTCACCTCTCTGACTCACCTTCCTTGTCTTGCTCCCTCGCGCCAATAGGCGTATTATTACTCTGTGTTGTGTGTTCAGCATTTCAGCTAAAAATGAGAGAAATCTTGACCTCTCCACCCTCAGGGGAGATAAGTGAACCCTGCTGCAGAGAGATCTCTCCACCCTCCTGCCTTTGACCAGGGGAGATAAGTGAACCCTGCTGCAGAGAGATCTCTCCACCCTCCTGCCTTTGACCAGGGGAGATAAGTGAACCCTGCTGCAGAGAGATCTCTCCACCCTCCTGCCTTTGACCAGGGGAGATAAGTGAACCCTGCTGCAGAGAGATCTCTCCACCCTCCTGCCTTTGACCAGGGGAGATAAGTGAACCCTGCTGCAGAGAGATCTCTCCACCCTCCTGCCTTTGACCAGGGGAGATAAGTGAACCCTGCTGCAGAGAGATCTCTCCACCCTCCTGCCTTTGACCAGGGGAGATAAGTGAACCCTGCTGCAGAGAGATCTCTCCACCCTCCTGCCTTTGACCAGGGGAGATAAGTGAACCCTGCTGCAGAGAGATCTCTCCACCCTCCTGCCTTTGACCAGGGGAGATAAGTGAACCCTGCTGCAGAGAGATCTCTCCACCCTCCTGCCTTTGACCAGGGGAGATAAGTGAACCCTGCTGCAGAGAGATCTCTCCACCCTCCTGCCTTTGACCAGGGGAGATAAGTGAACCCTGCTGCAGAGAGATCTCTCCACCCTCCTGCCTTTGACCAGGGGAGATAAGTGAACCCTGCTGCAGAGAGATCTCTCCACCCTCCTGCCTTTGACCAGGGGAGATAAGTGAACCCTGCTGCAGAGAGATCTCTCCACCCTCCTGCCTTTGACCAGGGGAGATAAGTGAACCCTGCTGCAGAGAGATCTCTCCACCCTCCTGCCTTTGACCAGGGGAGATAAGTGAACCCTGCTGCAGAGAGATCTCTCCACCCTCCTGCCTTTGACCAGGGGAGATAAGTGAACCCTGCTGCAGAGAGATCTCTCCACCCTCCTGCCTTTGACCAGGGGAGATAAGTGAACCCTGCTGCAGAGAGCGAGAAGTAGCAGGAGATTTTTATTTTTATTTAACCTTCATTTAACTAGACAACTTTAAGAACAAACACTTATTTACAATGACGGCCTACCCCGGGCCAAACCAAACACTGGGCCTATGGGACTCCCAATCACACACAGAGAGACAGAGACAGAGAGAGACAGAGAGAGACAGAGAGAGACAGAGAGAGACAGAGACAGACAGAGACAGACAGAGAGAGAGAGAGAGAGAGGGAGGGGGAGAGAGAGAGACAGAGAGAGAGGGGGGGGGAGGGGGAAGAGGGGGGGAGAGAGAGAGAATATTTCCACCTGCTGCAGTCAGAAGAGGAATGACCACCCCTCTGAGCCTGGTTCCTCTCTAGGTTTCTTCCTAGGTTCCTGCCTTTCTAGGGAGTTTTTCTTGCTTGTTTGTAGGTGACCAAATACTTCTCTTCCAGCATAATTTGCAAATAAATTCATTAAGAATCCTACAATGTGTTTTTCTGGAATTTTTTTTCTCATTTTGTCTGTCGTAGTTAAAGTGTACCTATGATGAAAAATACAGGCCTCTCTCATCTTTTTAAGTGGGAGAACTTGCACAATTGGTGGCTGACTAAATACTTTCTTGCCCCACTGCAGGTCAATAACAGTTTGGGTCTAGAGTGTCATCCCCTTTGAAGAGGGGGATGACCGCGGCAGCTTTCCAATCTTTAGGAATCTCTGACGATACAAAAGGTTGAACAGACTAGTAATAGGGGTTACAACAATGGCAGCGGATAATTTTAGAAAGAGAGGGTCCAGATTGTCTAGCCTGGCTGATTTGTACTGGTCCATGTTTTGCAGCTCTTTCAGAACATCAGCTATCTGGATTTGGGTGAAGGAGAAGCTGGCGAGGCTTGGACAAGTAGCTGCGGGGGTGTGGATCCAGGAGGAAATGTTAACATGCATGAAACCAAGGATTTTACAGTTACAAAAGTCAACAAATAGGAGTGCCTGGGGACACACAGGGCCTGGGATAACCTCTACATCACCCGAGGAACAGAGAAGGAGTAGGATGAGGGTAAAGGCTAAAGGCTATCAAAACTGGTCGTCTAGTGCGTTGGGGACGGAGAATAAAAGGAGCAGAATTCTGGGTGTGGTAGAATAGATTCAGGGCATAATGGTGGGGTGCGGGTACAGTGGAGGTAAACTTAGGCATTGAGTGACGATGAGAGAGGCTGCATCTCTGGACGCACTAGTTATGCTGGGTGACGTCACCGCATGTGTTGGAGGTGGAACAAAAGTGGTATCTGAGGCATGTTGAGTGGGACTAGGGGCTCCGCAGTAAAATAAAACTATGAAAACTACCCTAAACAACAGTATACAAGGCATATTGACATTTGAGAGAGACATACAGCGATCACAGGTGTTGATTGGGAGAGCTAGCTAAGACAACAACGGGTAAGACAACAACAGCTAATCAGCTAAGACAACAACAACAGGTAAAATGGCGATGAGTGGGCAGAGAGGATCAGTTAACTACACACAGGGCCTGTGCACAATTGGTGGCTGACTAAATACTTGTTTAGCCCCACTGTACATGTCTGAGAATAATACAGCCTTACAGGACATTATTTCCCTATAAACTACAACAGCTGATGATCAAATAAAAGCAATGATGATCAGTGTTGTAGTCATCTAGCTTTAATAACAACCTTCATATGACAACAAAACATTACCCATGCTCTATGTGGAAGACAAATTCCCTCTATAAAACTCTCTCTCTCTCTCTCTCTCTCTCTCTCTCTCTCTCTCTCTCTCTCTCTCTCTCTCTCTCTCTCTCTCTCTCTCTCTCTCTCTCTCTCTCTCTCTCTCTCTCTCTCTCCCTCTCTCTCTCTCTCTCCCTCTCCCTCTCTCTCCCTCTCTCTCCCTCTCTCTCTCTCTCTCTCTCTCTCTCTCTCTCTCTCTCTCTCCCTCTCTCCCTCTCTCCCTCTCTTCTCTCTCTCTCTCCCTCTCCCTCCCTCCCTCCCTCTCCCTCTCCCTCTCCCTCTCCCTCTCCCTCTCCCCCATATTATAATTTTGGATCCATCTTCTAAGGTGAATTTGTTTTAATGACAAATTCCCTCTATATAACTTCCACCTTCATGCCAGATGTTTCTTCCCCTATTTGAATATTGTGTGGTCTAATATTAACTACAAAGACAAGAAGGGTTATATATACACCACAGTCAAGTGAAGTGCATGACTTTAAAGTGAGACAGTGCAGGGGCTTTGCCAAAGAGGAGCTCTTTGAGCTGTGTGCGCTGTCTGGAAGTGGGGACAGAAGAAGAAGGTGTGTAACTACATGACTAACTATTGCTCTGGGATGTTTTCATTTACCATGGAGTGTAAATCTCTGCAGTCTTCACCCAGCATTCAGATCCACCCACACTACCCAGCATTCAGATCCACCCACACTACCCAGCATTCAGATCCACCCACACTACCCAGCATTCAGATCCACCCACACTGCACCAAGCATTCAGATCCACCCACACTACCCAGCATTCAGATCCACCCACACTGCACCAAGCATTCAGATCCACCCACACTACCCAGCATTCAGATCCACCCACACTGCACCAAGCATTCAGATCCACCCACACTACCCAGCATTCAGATCCACCCACACTGCACCAAGCATTCAGATCCACCCACACTGCACCAAGCATTCAGATCCACCCACACTGCACCCAGCATTCAGATCCACCCACATTTCACCCAGCATTCAGATCCACACACACTACCCAAGCATTCAGATCCACACACATTTCACCCAGCATTCAGATCCTCACACACTTCACCCAGCATTCAGATACACACACACTTCACCCAGCATTCAGATCCACACACACTTCACCCAGCATTCAGATCCACACACACTTCACCCAGCATTCAGATCCACACACACTTCACCCAGCATTCAGATCCACACACACACCACAAATCGTTAAGATATACACACAAACTCCACAAATCGCTAAATACACACACTCACTCCACAAATCGCTAAATACACACACTCACTCCACAAATCGTTAATATATAAACACACACACACTACACAAATCGTTAAGATATAAACACTCTCTTGAAAAATATGAGCCTCTTGAAAAAGCCAAACCTTGACTCAGAAAATATAAAAAACTATCGGCCTATATCGAACCTCCCAGTCCTCTCTAACATTTGTTAAAAAGCCTTTAAAAACCTTTTAATTGCGTCAGACCGAGTCTCTGCATCTGTCCTCGTGCTCCTAGACCTTAGTGCTGCTTTTGATACCATCGATTACCACATTCTTTTGGAGAGATTGGAAACCCAAATTGGTCTACACGGACAAGTTCTGGCCTGGTTTAGATCTTATCTGTCGGAAAGATATCAGTTTGTCTCTGTGAATGGTTTGTCCTCAAATCAACTGTAAATTTCGGTGTTCCTCAAGGTTCTGTTTTAGGACCACTATTGTTTTCACTACATATTCTACCTCTTGGTGATGTCATTTGGGAACATAATGTTAACTTTCACTGCTATGTGGATGACACACAGCTGTACATTTCAATGAAACATGGTGAAGCCCCAAAATTGCCCTCCCTGGAAGCATGTGTTTCGGACATAAGGAAGTAGATGGCAGCAAATGTTCTACTTTTAAACTCGGACAAAACAGAGATACTAGTTCTAGGTCCCAAGAAACAAAGAGATCTTCTGTTGAATCTGACAAATCATCTTGATGGCGTTACTCTGGACCCTGATCTCTCTTTTGAAGAACATATCAAGACCATTTCAAGGACAGCTTTTTTCCATCTACGTAACATTGCAAAAATCTGAAACTTTCTGTCTAAAAATGATGCATAAAAATGTACCTATGCCTTTGTCACTTCTAGGTTAGACTACTGCAATGCTCTACTCTACTTTACTAAATACATTTCAGTTAGTGCTAAACACGGCTGCTAGAATCTTGACTAGAACCAAATAATTTTATCATATTACTGCAGTGCTAGCCTCTCTACACTGGCTTCCTGCTAAGGCAAGGGCTGATTTCAAGGTTTTACTGCTAACCTACAAAGCATTACATGGGCTTGTTCCTACCTATCTTTCTGACTTGGTCTTGCCGTACATACCTACATGTACGCTACGGTAACAAGACACAGGCCTCCTTACTGTCCCTAGAATTTCTAAGCAAACAGCTGGAAGCAGGGCTTTCTCCCATAGAGTTCAATTTTTATGGAATGGTCTAGCTACCCATGTGATGGACGCAGAATCGGTCTCAACATTTAAGTCTTTATTGAAGACTCATCTCTTCAGTAGGTCATATGACTGAGTGTAGTCTGGCCCAGGAGTGGGAAGGTGAACAGAAAGGCACTGGAGAAAGGAACCGCCCTTGCTGTCTCTGCCTGGCCGGTTCCCCTCTCTCCACTGGGATTCTCTGCATCTAACCCTATTAAAGGGGCTGAGTCACTAGCTTACTGGTGCTCTTTCATGCTGTCCCTAGGAGGGGTTCGTCACTTGAGTGGGTTGAGTCACTAACGTGATCTTCATGTCCGGGTTGGCGCCTCCCCTTGGGTTGTGCCGTGGCGGAGATCTTTGTCTCTCCCTCTCCCTCTCCCTCTCCCTCTCTCTCTCCCTCTCTCCCTCTCTCCCTCTCTCCCTCTATACTCGGCCTTGTCTCAGGATGGTAAGTTGGTGGTTGAAGATATCACTGTAGTGGTGTGGGGGCTGTGCTTTGGCAAAGTGGGTGGGGTTATATACTGCCTGTTTGGCCCTGTCCGGGGGTATCATCGGATGGGGCCACAGTGCTCCTGTCTCAGCCTCCAGTATTTATGCTGCAGTAGTTTATGTGTCAGGGGGCTGGAGTCAGTCTGTTATATCTGGAGTATTTTTCCTGTCTATTCCGGTGTCCTGTGTGAATTTAAGTATGCTATCTCTAATTCTCTCTCTCCTCTCTAACTTAGTCTCTTTCTTTCTCTCTCTCTCGGGGGACCTGATCCCTAGGACCATCCCTCAGGACTACCTGGCCTGATGACTCCTTGCTGTCCCCAGTCCACCTGGCTGTGCTGCTGCTCCAGTTTCATCTGTTCTGCCTGCGGCTATGGAACCCTGACCTGTTCACCAGACGTGCTACCCATCCCAGACCTGCTGTTTTCAACTCTCTAGAGACAGCAGGAGTGGTAGAGATACTCTGAATGAGCGGCTATGAAAAGCCAACTGACATTTACTCCTGAGGTGCTGACCTGTTGCACCCTCGACAATCACTGTGATTATTATTATTTGCCCCTGCTGGTCATCTATGAACATTTGAACACCTTGGCCATGTTCTGTTATAATCTCCAACCGGCACAGCCAGAAGAGGACTGTCCACCCCTCATAGCCTGGTTTCTCTCTAGGTTTCTTCCTAAGTTCTGGCCTTTCTAGAAAGTTTTCCTAGCCACAGTGCTTCTGCACTCCTGTCACGTTCACTGTCTTCAAACTCCCTGTCATAAATGAGCCAAGGCTCAGCGTGCATGTAATTCCACATCTTTAATGAAGTGAAAGCAGGTAAACAGAAACCGGGGCCTCCCGAGTGGCGCAGTGGTTAAGAGCTCTGCCACCAGAGACTCTGGGTTCGCGCCCAGGCTCTGTCGTGACCGGCCGCAACCGGGAGGTCCGTGGGGTGACGCACAATTGGCCTTGCGTCGTCCGGGTTAGGGAGGGCTTGGCCGGTAGCGATATCCTAAAAAATAATAAATTATAACAATAATAATTACCCACAAACACTGGTGGGAAAATTACTGCCAAGGTATGATTCCCAATCAGAGACAACGATAGACTGCCTGTGATTGGTAACCATACTCGGGCCAACAAAGAAACAGACTAACTAGAATGCCCACCCAACACCCCGACCTAACCAAATAGAGAAATAAAAAGTCTCTCTAAGGTCAGGGCGTGACACCTGCATTGCTTGCTGTTTGGGATTTTAGGCTGGGTTTCTGTACAGCACTTTGTGATATCAGCTGATGTAAGAAGGGCTTTATAAATAAATTGGATTGATACACACACTCTACGTAGTGTTAGGTTATACACTGTGTGTACAAAACATTAAGGACACTTGATCTTTCCATGACATAGACTGACCAGGTGAATCCAGGTGAAAGATATGATCCCTTATTGATGTCATTTGTTAAATCCACTTCAATCAGTGTAGATGAAGGGGAGGAGGAAGGTTAAATAAGGATGTTGAGACATGGATTGTGTATGTGTGCCAAGATAAAATATATAAAATGCCTTTAGTGCCAGGAGCATTGGTTTAGTGTGTCAAGAACTGTAACGCTGCTGGGTTTTTTAACTCTCAACAGTTTTCCCGTGTGTATCAAGAATGGTCCACCACTCAAAGGACCTCCAGACAACTTGACACAACTGTGTGAAGCATTGGAGTCAATGTGGGGCCAGCATCCCTGTTGAATCCTTTCAACACCTTGTAGAGTCTATGCCCCGCTGAATTGAGGCTGTTCAGAGGGGAAAAGGGAGGGGTGCAACTCCATATTAGGAAGGTGTTCTTAATGTTTGGTATACTCAGTGTATATGCATGGCGTGGGTCTGCCCTGGAGAGGGGGAGAGCTATACAGAACTAAGGACATAAGAAATACTATAATATACTAAATACTGTACTATACTATAAAATAAAGGTTTAGTAAAGGTGGTTCTACAGTGAACTACTCGCGTGATGAGCAGCGTTGTCTGCGACCTTAAGACTTCCTAGGCTACTTACTGTACTATAAAATAGGGGAGCTTTACATATCTAAGAATATAACAAATACTATACTATAATATACTAAATACTGTACTATACTATAAAATAGGGGAGCTTTACAGAACTACCGATATATACAGTACCATACTATCAGAAATACGACACTATAAGAAATACTGTAACATACTAAATACTAAACATTAATCTATACCAAATAATATACTAAATACTGTACTATACTATGAAATATAAATTATATATTATAATAATATATAATATAAGAGATACAGTACCATACTATCAGAAATATGACACTATAAGAAATACTGCAACATACTAAATACTAAATATTAATCTATACCAAATACTATACTAAATACTGTACTATACTATGAAATATAAATTATATACTATAATAATATAAAAAAAAATAATTGAGGCAGTTCTGAGGGCAAAAGAGGAAGAGACATACCTAGCCAGTTGTACGACTGTTTTCAACTGAAATGTGTCTTCCACATTTAACCCCTCTGATGCCTTCATCTACATCCAGGTCATCGGCGCCCAGGGAGAAGTTGTTGTTTGAGGTTAACTGCCTTGCTCAAGGGCAGAACGGCAGATTTTTCCACCTTGCCAGCACGCGGATTCGAACCAGTGCCCTTTCAGGTAACTGGCCCAATATGCTCTTAACAGCTAGGCTACCTTCTGCCCTGCAGGAGGTGCAACTCAATTTTAGGAAGGTGTTCCACTCAGTGTACACACAAACCCACCTTCCACGAGGTGTTAAGATGTACACACGGGGCCTCCCGAGCGGCACAGCGGTCTGAGGTGCTAGAGTGCTAGAGGAGTCACACAAACACAACCTCTATGAATCGTTAAGATGTACACAGAAGAAACAGGGACACAGATGGCTCTTTGGAACACAGCCAAGCTTCAGCAATGACTGGAAGAAAATATGATGCCGTTAATGTCACATCAGAGAGAGAGAGAGAGAGAGAGAGAGAAAGAGAGAGAGAGAAAGAGAGAGAGAGAGAGAGAGACAGAGAGAGACAGAGACTACAGAGAGAGACAGAGAAACAGAGAGAGACAGACATACAGAGACAGAGAGAGAGAGAGAGAGAGACAGAAAGAGAGACAGAGAGAGAGAGAGAGACAGAGAGAGAGACAGAGAGAGACAGAGAGACAGAGAGAGAGACAGAGAGAGAGAGAGAGAGTGTCTCTCTCATGAAGAGTGCCTTCCTGGTGTTTAGATAAAGGACTCTGACAAGAGCCCCAATTAAAACATCAGGAGCCTCATTTCTCAAAGATTAATAACACGGATGTAAACCTCGCCTGCTCCAGTGTCCCTGAAAAGATTAGTATTTATAATTATTTGAAGTTGATGAGAAAGTGTGCGTATCTCCATGCATAATCTCAAACCATGCACAACTTCTAGAAGGTTGATCAACTGTATTGCAAGCAAATAGGCCCCTTGTTCGGTTGGTGGAAATGGTAGGTGTTATAATAATGGTAGGTGTTGTAATAATGGTAGGTGTTGTAGGTGTTGTAATAATGGTAGGTGTTGTAATAATGGTAGGTGTTGTAATAATGGTAGGTGTTATAATAATGGTAGGTGTTGTAATAATGGTAGGTGTTGTAGGTGTTGTAATAATGGTAGGTGTTGTAATAATGGAAGGTGTTGTAATAATGGTAGGTGTTGTAATAATGGAAGGTGTTGTAATAATGGTAGGTGTTGTAATGATGGAAGGTGTTATAATAATGGTAGGTGTTGTAATAATGGTAGGTGTTGTAATGATGGAAGGTGTTATAATAATGGTAGGTGTTGTAATAATGGTAGGTGTTGTAATGATGGAAGGTGTTATAATAATGGTAGGTGTTGTAATAATGGTAGGTGTTGTAATAATGGTAGGTGTTATAATAATGGTAGGTGTTGTAATAATGGTAGGTGTTGTAATGATGGTAGGTGTTGTAATGATGGAAGGTGTTATAATAATGGTAGGTGTTGTAATAATGGTAGGTGTTATAATAATGGTAGGTGTTGTACTAATGGAAGGTGTTATAATAATGGTAGGTGTTGTAATAATGGTAGGTGTTGTAATAATGGTAGGTGTTGTAATAATGGTAGGTGTTGTAATAATGGAAGGTGTTGTAATAATGGTAGGTGTTGTAATAATGGTAGGTGTGGTAATATTGGTAGGTGATGTAGGTGTTGTAATAATGGTAGGTGTTGTAATAATGGTAGGTGTTGTAATAATGGTAGGTGTTGTAATAATGGTAGGTGTTGTAATGATGGTAGGTGTTGTAATGATGGAAGGTGTTATAATAATGGTAGGTGTTGTAATAATGGTAGGTGTTATAATAATGGTAGGTGATGTACTAATGGAAGGTGTTATAATAATGGTAGGTGTTGTAATAATGGTAGGTGTTATAATAATGGTAGGTGTTGTACTAATGGAAGGTGTTATAATAATGGTAGGTGTTGTAATAATGGTAGGTGTTGTAATAATGGTAGGTGTTGTAATAATGGTAGGTGTTGTAATAATGGAAGGTGTTGTAATAATGGTAGGTGTTGTAATAATGGTAGGTGTGGTAATATTGGTAGGTGATGTAGGTGTTGTAATAATGGTAGGTGTTGTAATAATGGTAGGTGTTGTAATAATGGTAGGTGTTGTAATAATGGTAGGTGTTGTAATAATGGTAGGTGTTATAATAATGGTAGGTGTTGTAGGTGTTATACTAATGGTAGGTGTTGTAATAATGGTAGGTGTTGTAATAATGGTAGGTGTTGTAATAATGGTAGGTGTTGTAATAATGGTAGGTGTTGTAGGTGTTGTAATAATGGTAAGTGTTGTAATAATGGTAGGTGTTGTAGGTGTTGTAATAATGGAAGGTGTTGTAATAATGGTAGGTGTTGTAATAATGGTAGGTGTTGTAATAATGGTAGGTGTTGTAATAATGGTAGGTGTTGTAATAATGGTAGGTGTTGTAATAATGGAAGGTGTTGTAGGTGTTGTAATAATGGAAGGTGTTGTAATAATGGAAGGTGTTGTAATAATGGAAGGTGTTGTAATAATGGAAGGTGTTGTAATAATGGTAGGTGTTATAATAATGGTAGGTGTTGTAATAATGGAAGGTGTTGTAATAATGGTAGGTGTTATAATAATGGTAGGTGTTATAATAATGGTAGGTGTTGTAGGTGTTGTAATAATGGTAGGTGTTGTAATAATGGTAGGTGTTGTAATAATGGTAGGTGTTGTAATAATGGTAGGTGTTATAATAATGGTAGGTGTTGTAGGTGCTGTAATAATGGTAGGTGTTGTAGGTGTTATAATAATGGTAGGTGTTGTAATAATGGTAGGTGTTGTAGGTGTTATACTAATGGTAGGTGTTGTAATAATGGTAGGTGTTGTAATAATGGTAGGTGTTGTAATAATGGTAGGTGTTGTAATAATGGTAGGTGTTGTAGGTGTTGTAATAATGGTAGGTGTTGTAATAATGGTAGGTGTTGTAGGTGTTGTAATAATGGAAGGTGTTGTAATAATGGTAGGTGTTGTAATAATGGTAGGTGTTGTAATAATGGTAGGTGTTGTAATAATGGTAGGTGTTGTAATAATGGTAGGTGTTGTAATAATGGAAGGTGTTGTAATAATGGAAGGTGTTGTAATAATGGTAGGTGTTGTAATAATGGTAGGTGTTGTAATAATGGTAGGTGTTGTAGGTGTTGTAATAATGGTAGGTGTTGTAATAATGGTAGGTGTTGTAGGTGTTGTAATAATGGAAGGTGTTGTAATAATGGAAGGTGTTGTAATAATGGAAGGTGTTGTAATAATGGTAGGTGTTGTAATAATGGTAGGTGTTATATTAATGGTAGGTGTTGTAATAATGGTAGGTGTTGTAATAATGGAAGGTGTTGTAATAATGGAAGGTGTTAATAAAATACTGCAAAATTATTCACAATAATTATACCAGAACGACCAAGTAATACCAGAACGACCAAGTAATACCAGAACCACCAAGTAATACCAGAACCACCAAGTAATACCAGAACGACCAAGTAATACCAGAACGACCAAGTAATACCAGAACCACCAAGTAATACCAGAACCACCAAGTAATACCAGAACGACCAAGTAATACCAGAACGACCAAGTAATACCAGAACCACCAAGTAATACCAGAACCACCAAGTAATACCAGAACGACCAAGTAATACCAGAACCACCAAGTAATACCAGAACCACCAAGTAATACCAGAACCACCAAGTAATACCAGAACGACCAAGTAATACCAGAACCACCAAGTAATACCAGAACGACCAAGTAATACCAGAACCACCAAGTAATACCAGAACCACCAAGTAATACCAGAACCACCAAGTAATACCAGAACGACCAAGTAATACCAGAACCACCAAGTAATACCAGAACCACCAAGTAATACCAGAACGACCAAGTAATACCAGAACGACCAAGTAATACCAGAACCACCAAGTAATACCAGAACCACCAAGTAATACCAGAACGACCAAGTAATACCAGAACGACCAAGTAATACCAGAACCACCAAGTAATACCAGAACCACCAAGTAATACCAGAACGACCAAGTAATACCAGAACCACCAAGTAATACCAGAACCACCAAGTAATACCAGAACCACCAAGTAATACCAGAACGACCAAGTAATACCAGAACCACCAAGTAATACCAGAACGACCAAGTAATACCAGAACCACCAAGTAATACCAGAACGACCAAGTAATACCAGAACCACCAAGTAATACCAGAACCACCAAGTAATACCAGAACCACCAAGTAATACCAGAACGACCAAGTAATACCAGAACCACCAAGTAATACCAGAACGACCAAGTAATACCAGAACGACCAAGTAATACCAGAACCACCAAGTAATACCAGAACGACCAAGTAATACCAGAACCACCAAGTAATACCAGAACCACCAAGTAATACCAGAACCACCAAGTAATACCAGAACCACCAAGTAATACCAGAACCACCAAGTAATACCAGAACGACCAAGTAATACCAGAACCACCAAGTAATACCAGAACGACCAAGTAATACCAGAACGACCAAGTAATACCAGAACGACCAAGTAATATGAATATGTTGTTTACAACTTCCTCATTTAACCAAGCATGAACAGCTATGCACAAGCACACACACCATGAAGCTACCACTACTTACTGACAAACTGTATCAAAGACCAAACCAGGTCAAAGATAATGCTACACACAGGACAATATTTCCTCAAATAATCTCCTCCCCCCTTTCTCCCTCTCTTTCTACCCCCCCCCATCCCCCATCCCTTCCCCTAAGGGTGTACTTTGTTGGGTCTGAGCCCAAGAGAATGCTGTGTTGGGTCTGGGCCCAAGAGAATGCTGTGTTGGGTCTGGGCCCAAGAGAATGCTGTGTTGGGTCTGGGCCCAAGAGAATGCTGTGTTGGGTCTGGGCCCAAGAGAATGCTGTGTTGGGTCTGGGCCCAATAGAATGCTGTGTTGGGTCTGGGCCCAAGAGAATGCTGTGTTGGGTCTAGGCCCAAGAGAATGCTGTGTTGGGTCTGGGCCCAAGAGAATGCTGTGTTGGGTCTGGGCTCAAGAGAATGCTGTGTTGGGTCTGGGCCCAAGAGAATGCTGTGTTGGGTCTAGGCCCAAGAGAATGCTGTGTTGGGTCTGGGCCCAAGAGAATGCTCTGTTGGGTCTGGGCCCAAGAGAATGCTGTGTTGGGTGTACACAACAAAGTGAATTCCTCCTGCATTCATTGCGAGTTCAAAGCTTTCTCACAAAGCCAAGGCTTTCAAATCAACCCCCTTCCAAATGACATTATGCAGAAAAGCTTGTCGGGTGGTGGAAGTTCCTGGGGGTTAATCAGGCATCAGGTATCTCCGGCTGAGCTGCGGCTAGGTTGGCGGTTGTCTCTCACTTTCAAGAACGCACTTCCTGAGTCCCAAATGGCACTCTCGTCCCCTATGTCACTGCTCTCAAGTTGAGTGCTTGAGGAAATAGGGTGGAACACCAACGACTCTTTAAAACCCAATTGATAAAGTACCAGTGTCCCAAAGGGTATCGAAACTTCTGTTGTCTGGATTCTACTGAGTCCCACTGCAATCGTTCTCTGTTCTACAGAAATACAATGAATCAGAATGAGACCACTCCCCCGGTCACTCTGACAGACACTTTTCCCAACGCATAATTCACCCTTTTCCGACACGGATTTCCAACATACGCATCCGAACAAGAAGCAATTCATTATCGTTTACCTCTCTTATCTTATCTCACTTGCACACACTGTATATAGACTTTTTCTATTGTATTATTGACTGTACGCTTGTTTATTCCATGTGTAACTCTGTGTTGTTGTTTGTGTCGCACTGCTTTGCTTTATCTTGGCCAGGGTCACAGTTGTAAATGAGAACTTGTTCTCAACTGGCCTACCTGGTTAAATAAAGGTGTTCTCAACTAGCCTACCTGGTTAAATAAAGGTGTTCTCAACTAGCCTACCTGGTTAAATAAAGGTGTTCTCAACTAGCCTAATAGGTTAAATAAAGGTGTTCTCAACTAGCCTACCTGGTTAAATAAAGGTGTTCTCAACTAGCCTAATAGGTTAAATAAAGGTGTTCTCAACTAGCCTACCTGGTTAAATAAAGGTGTTCTCAACTAGCCTAATAGGTTAAATAAAGGTGTTCTCAACTAGCCTACCTGGTTAAATAAAGGTGTTCTCAACTAGCCTACCTGGTTAAATAAAGGTGTTCTCAACTAGCCTACCTGGTTAAATAAAGGTGTTCTCAACTAGCCTACCTGGTTAAATAAAGGTGTGCTCAACTAGCCTACCTGGTTAAATAAAGGTGTTCTCAACTAGCCTACCTGGTTAAATAAAGGTGAAATAAAAAATGTAATAAAAATGTACAGACGTATCCTCCACTCGAGTTTAAGACTATTTCCTTGTTGTTCCAGTTTTCGTTACTACTGTTGTCCACTTAGAACATTTTTGAGTTTCTCTGCCCACGAGAGAAGTATATTTCACCCCCCCCCCAGTCCTTTTTCCACACAACTACACTCTAACCACTAGGCTACCCTGCCTCCTCTACACTCTAACCACTAGGCTACCCTGCCTCCTCTACACTCTAACCACTAGGCTACCCTGCCGCCTCTACACTCTAACCACTAGGCTACCCTGCCGCCTCTACACTCTAACCACTAGGCTACCCTGCCGCCTCTACACTCTAACCACTAGGCTACCCTGCCGCCTCTACACTCTAACCACTAGGCTACCCTGCCGCCTCTACACTCTAACCACTAGGCTACCCTGCCGCCTCTACACTCTAACCACTAGGCTACCCTGCCGCCCTTTACAAACAACACATGGAGATTGTAGGCTTCAGGGAGTCCTTAGACTGTATAAAGGCGTCTCAGAATAGGAAATGCTGATCTAGGATCCGTTTGGCCATTTAGATCATAAAGCGTACACCGGTAAGATTTGTCAAACATTTGCACCTCTGAACAGAGTTAGCATATTCGCTAGCTAGCGCAACATACTATAGCTAGCTAAGGACACTGCACTAACTCAGCAGCTACCACAGGCAGCTGTTTCATGGAAATTAAATCCATTGTGATTGAATTACAACGTTAATATACTGTAAGTGGTTAGCTAGCTTGGAGGAAGTATTTAGTGTTGTGTGCGTTGCGGCTGTGCATTTAGCTAGCTACCATCCCATAGCCTACGTTGTATATCAAGTGTGACTGGATCATGAAATTTAGCCATTGGATGTAGAGAGGAAACGCCCTATTTATACATTTAGAAACGGCAGGTGTGTTCGCTACCGAGTCGGCACGCAGCAGGTACCGCTTTTGTTCTAGCAAGAGAAGGAACGGCCTCCCACTGTAATAAGTACATATCGGCAGTGAGCCCAGGACTCACACCAGTACAGAGATGCTACACTGAGATGTAATAAGAGCCCAGGACTCACCCCAGTACAGAGATCCTACACTGAGATGTAATAAGAGCCCAGGGTTCACCCCAGTACAGAGATCCTAAACTGAGATGTAATAAGAGCCCAGGCCTGACCCCAGTACAGAGATCCTAAACTGAGATGTAATAAGAGCCCAGGCCTGACCCCAGTACAGAGATCCTAAACTGAGATGTAATAAGAGCCCAGGACTCACCCCAGTACAGAGATCCTAAACTGAGATGTAATAAGAGCCCAGGCCTGACCCCAGTACAGAGATCCTAAACTGAGATGTAATAAGAGCCCAGGCCTGACCCCAGTACAGAGATCCTAAACTGAGATGTAATAAGAGCCCAGGACTCACCCCAGTACAGAGATCCTAAACTGAGATGTAATAAGAGCCCAGGCCTGACCCCAGTACAGAGATCCTAAACTGAGATGTAATAAGAGCCCAGGACTCACCCCAGTACAGAGATCCTAAACTGAGATGTAATAAGAGCCCAGGACTCACCCCAGTACAGAGATCCTAAACTGAGATGTAATAAGAGCCCAGGCCTGACCCCAGTACAGAGACATAAGAAGCCACACTCAGTTTAACTTAACAACTTTTGAGATAACTTACTTCAAAATTCTATTAGTCTACTGTTTATATCCAGGAAGTCCATCTACCTTTGTTTTACAATCCATTCACCTGTTCCATAGGGGTCAAACATCTCTTTGAGAAGGTTGCCTTGACATTTTATTCACCTCTATTTAACTGCAAACCTCTTTGTCGCTTTTCCCGTGAAGTACTTTGTCTACCAATTAGTCATGTATTCTCTCTCTCACAAGAAATGAGTTTCTGTGGAAAGGTCTTCTGACTCAGGTTTCTCGGTGTAAACACAGAGACTATCTATAGTGATATTGTATCTCACTAGGCAGCAGTTGACGTCGTGATATTTGAAAGTCGCAGCCAGACAATAAGTTATTCAACGGTGTGAGGTAGTTTCATAAGAACCGCTTTTCCAAAGCGGACAATTAGACTTTACAAGGCATTCAGGAAGTATTCACATACCGTCACTTATTCCACATTTTGTTGTGTTCAAAGTTTAAATTCAACATTTATTAATCTCACCTATCCTACACACAATATCCCATAAGGACAAATTCAAAACATGTTATTAGAAATTTGAGCAAATTTATTGAAAATTAAATACAGAAATACAGCATATAATTTACATAAGTATTCACACCCCTGAGGCCATATTTTGTAGAAGCACCTCTGGCAGCGATTACAGGTGTGAGTCTTTCTGGGTAAGTCTCTTAAGAGCTTTCCACACTTGGATTGTGCAACGTTTGCCCATTACTCTTTTCAAAATTATTCAAGATTTGTCAAATTGATTGTTGGTCGGCAACCATTTTCAGATCTTGTCACATATTTTCAAGTCGATTTAAATCAAAACTGTAACTCGGCCACACAGGAACAGTCACTGTCTTCTTGGTAAGAAACCCCAGTGTAGATTTGGCCTCATGTTTTGGGTTATTGTCCTGCTGAAAGGTTGAATTAATCTCCCAGTGTCTGGTGGGATGCAGACTGAACCAGGTTTTCCTCTAGGATTTTGCCTGTGCTTAGCTCCATTACGATTATTTTTTATCCTGAAAAACTCACCAGTCCTTAACAATGACACGCATACCCATAACATGATGCAGCCATCACTATGATTGAAAATATGGAGAGTGGTACTCAGCAATGTGTCATATTGGATGTTCCCCAAACATAAGTCCTTGTATTCATTTTACTTTAGTGCCTTATTGCAAACAGGATGCATTGTTTTGGTATTTTTCTCATTCTGTACCGTCTTCCTTCTTATCAATCTGTCAATTAGGTTACTATTGTAGAGTAATTACAATGTTGTTGACCCATTCTCGAGTTGTCTCCTATCACAGCCATTAAACTCTGCAACTGTTTTAACGTTTTAAAAATGTCCTTCCTCTCTGTACTGATACGCCATCCAACGTGTAAAATATCACTTCACCATGCTCAGAGGGATATTTAATGTCTGTTTTTAAATGTTTTACCCCTCTACCAATAGGTGCCCTTCTTTAAGAGGCATTGGAAAACCTCCCTGGTCTTTGTGGTTGAATCTGTGTTTGAAAATTCACTGCTCGACTGAGGGACCTTACAGATAATTGTGTGTGTGGGGAACAGAGATGAGATAGTCATTAAAAAATCCTGTTAAACACTATTATTACACACAGAGTGAATCCATGCAACTTATTATGTGACTTGTTAAGCACATTTTGAATCCTTAACTTAACTAGGCTTACCATAACAAAGGGGTTTGAATACTTACTGACATTTCAACTTTTTATTTCTTATGAATTAGTAAAAATTTCTAAAAACATCATTCCACTTTGACATTATGGGGTATTGTCCATTTCATCCATTTTAAATTCAGGCTGTAACAACAAAAATGTGGAAAAAGTCAAGGGGTGTGAATACTTTCTGGAGGCATATGTGTGTGGATGGTCTCAAAGCACGGTGTGAGTTGAACAACAGCTCTGCTGTTTTAACATTGAGGAGTCAGAGAGAGATACACAGAAACACACACGTACGCACACACAATGGCAAGTTGTTCCAACACTATGACTCACAAGGCTCTACTAAACAAAAAAAACAACCCCCCCCCCCCCCCCCTTTCCCTCCTAAATCCAACTCTTCCACATCTCTCTAAACGTCCATCTACAATGCTCCTCTCTTTTGGCAGACAACCAGACAGGGGGAGACATCACAACAGACCGTCTCTGTAAGCAGAGTGGGTGGGTTTGTCTTGTACAAGACAGTCTCTGTTAGCAGAGTGGGTGGGTTTGTCTTGTACAAGACAGTCTCTGTTAGCAGAGTGGGTGGGTTTGTCTTGTACAAGACAGTCTCTGTTAGCAGAGTGGGTGGGTTTGTCTTGTACAAGACAGTCTCTGTTAGCAGAGTGGGTGGGTTTGTCTTGTACAAGACAGTCTCTGTTAGCAGAGTGGGTGGGTTTGTCTTGTACAAGACAGTCTCTGTTAGCAGAGTGGGTGGGTTTGTCTTGTACAAGACAGTCTCTGTTAGCAGAGTGGGTGGGTGGGTTTGTCTTGTACAAGATAGTCTATGTTAGCAGAGTGGGTGGGTTTGTCTTGTACAAGGCAGTCTCTGTTAGCAGGGTGGGTGGGTTTGTCTTGTACAAGACAGTCTCTGTTAGCAGAGCGGGTGGGGGGGGGGGTCTTGTGTAAGACAAATGGCCTGTAGGCTACAGTGTTTTGGTATGCAGTGCCCTCCTCTTCAACTCTCTTGAACAGCTAAAGACCCAAACACACAGCGAGAAGCTTTTACCCCTCCTTCTCCTCTCATTCACATGCCTCAGACCCAGACAGTTCCTGCTCTGTATCGTCTTATGGTGAGATTGACAGCACCAGAGAGGAGAGGAGAGGAGAGGAGAGGAGAGGAGATAGGGAAAAGAGGAGTTTGAGTTAACAGAGGATAGTCCCTTTGTGGAAGAAACTCTAGTCTTCACTGTAGACAGCATAGATAGAAAACATTTATTTATTTGGCAGACAGCTTGATTACAACACAGCGAGAATCCTTCCCCTCCTTTTCACTCTGACAGACACAGACACAGTCATATACAGTCCTGTAGACTAGGAACAGTTAACAGAGAAGCCCTCCTGAAGGCTCTGCCTCCGTTCACCTCCCTAATCCTTCCCACGCTGCATGGGGCTTTTGGGAGAAGGGGGAGAGGGGGGGGGGGGGGGGGGGGGGTTGTGTCCAAAATGGCACTACTTTTGACCACAGTACTACGAGGAATAGGGTCCATTTGGGTTTAGACCACAGTACTACGAGGAATAGGGTCCACTTGGGTTTAGACCACAGTACTACGAGGAATAGGGTCCATTTGGGTTTAGACCACAGTACTACGAGGAATAGGGTCCATTTGGAAACACTGGGCAATATCAAGAGAAACGAAATATTAAATCAAATCCATTCCAAGTTTATTTGTCACGTGCGCCGAATACAACAGGTGTAGTAGACCTTACAGTGAAATACTGAATACAACAGGTGTAGTAGACCTTACAGCGAAATGCTGAATACAACAGGTGTAGTAGACCTTACAGTGAAATGCTGAATACAACAGGTGTAGTAGACCTTACAGTGAAATGCTGAATACAACAGGTGTAGTAGACCTTACAGTGAAATGCTGAATACAACAGGTGTAGTAGACCTTACAGTGAAATGCTGAATACAACAGGTGTAGTAGACCTTACAGTGAAATGCTGAATACAACAGGTGTATTAGACCTTACAGTGAAATGCTGAATACAACAGGTGTAGTAGACCTTACAGTGAAATGCTGAATACAACAGGTGTAGTAGACCTCACAGTGAAATGCTGAATACAACAGGTGTAGTAGACCTTACAGTGAAATGCTGAATACAACAGGTGTAGTTGACCTTACAGTGAAATGCTGAATACAACAGGTGTAGTAGACCTTACAGTGAAATGCTGAATACAACAGGTGTAGTAGACCTTACAGTGAAATGCTGAATACAACAGGTGTAGTAGACCTTACAGTAGAAATGCTGAATACAACAGGTGTAGTAGACCTTACAGTGAAATGCTGAATACAACAGGTGTAGTAGACCTTACAGTGAAATGCTGAATACAACAGGTATAGTAGACCTTACAGTGAAATGCTGAATACAACAGGTGTAGTAGACCTTACAGTGAAATGCTGAATACAACAGGTGTAGTAGACCTTACAGTGAAATGCTGAATACAACAGGTGTAGTAGACCTTACAGTGAAATGCTGAATACAACAGGTGTAGTAGACCTCACAGTGAAATGCTGAATACAACAGGTGTAGTAGACCTTACAGTGAAATGCTGAATACAACAGGTGTAGTAGACCTTACAGTGAAATGCTGAATACAACAGGTGTAGTAGACCTTACAGTGAAATGCTGAATACAACAGGTGTAGTAGACCTGACAGTGAAATGCTGAATACAACAGGTGTAGTAGAACTCACAGTGAAATATTTACTTACAGGCTCTAACCAATAGTGCAACAAAGGTATTAGGTGAACAATAGGTAAATAAAGAAATAAAAACAACAGTAGAGAGGCTATTTACAGTAGAGGTTATATACAGTAGTGAGGCTATATACAGTAGAGGTTATATACAGTAGTGAGGCTATATACAGTAGAGGTTATATACAGTAGATAGGCTAGTAGATAGGCACCGGTTAGTCAGGCTGATTGAGGTAGTATGTACATGTAGATATGGTTAAAGTGACTATGCATATATGATAAACAGAAAGTATCAGTAGTGTAAAAGAGGGGTTGGTGGGTGGTGGGACACAATGCAGAAAGCCTGGTTAGCCAATGTGCGGGAGCACTGGTTGGTCGGGCTAATTGAGGTAGTATGTACATGAATGTATAGTTAAAGTAACTATGCATATATGATAAACAGAGAGGACAACACCAGAAAAACTCGAGGACAACCCCAGGACAACACCAGTACAACCCCAGGACAACCCCAGTACAACCCCAGGACAACCCCAGGACAACCTCAAGACAACACCAGGACAACCCCAGGACAACCTCAGGACAAGCCCAGGACAAGCCCAGGACAACACCAGTAAAACCTAAGGACAACACCAGGACAACCCCAGGACAACACCAGGACAACCTCAAGACAACACCAAGACAACCCCAGGACAACACCAGGACCAGCCTATTAAGGCTAATTTGCAAGACAAGCGGGATCCTAAATGGGTCACGGTGGAGTCATCCATGTTCCGGGACAAACTCCCCACCCACAGGCTCTTTGACTCTCCTGAGAGACAGAGACCAACCGCAGGCTCTTTGACTCTCCTGAGAGACAGAGACCACACGCAGGCTCTTCGACTCTCCTGAGAGATAGAGACCACACGCAGGCTCTTCGACTTTCCTGAGAGACAGAGACCACCAGCAGGCTCTTCGACTCTACAGAGACAGAGACCACCCGCAGGCTCTTCGACTCTCCTGAGAGACAGAGACCACCCGCAGGCTCTTCGACTCCCCTAAGAGACAGAGATCACCCGCAGGCTCTTCGACTCCCCTAAGAGACAGAGACCACCCGCAGGCTCTTTGACTCTCCTGAGAGACAGAGACCACCCGCAGGCTCTTCGACTCTCCTGAGAGAGAGAGAGAGAGAGAGACCACCCGCGGGCTCTTCGACTCTCCTGAGAGACAGAGACCACCCGCAGGCTCCTTGACTCTCCTAAGAGATGTATGCAATATGCAATCTGGTTTCAGAGCTGGTCATGGGTGCACCTCAGCCTCGCTCAAGGTCCTAAACGATATCTTAATCGCCATCGATAAGAAACATTACTGTGCAGCCGTATTCATTGATTTGGCCAAGGCTTTCGACTCTGTCAATCACCACATCCTCATCGGCAGACTCAACAGCCTTGGTTTCTCAAATGATTGCCTCGCCTGGTTCACCAACTACTTCTCTGATAGAGTTCAGTGTGTCAAATCGGAGGGTCTGTTGTCCGGACCTCTGGTAGTCTCTATGGGGGTGCCACAGGGTTCAATTCTTGGACCGACTCTCTTCTCTGTATACATCAATGAGGTCGCTCTTGCTGCTGGTGAGTCTCTGATCCACCTCTACGCAGACGACACCATTCTGTATACATCCGGCCCTTCTTTGGACACTGTGTTAACAACCCTCCAGGCAAGCTTCAATGCCATACAACTCTCCTTCCGTGGCCTCCAATTGCTCTTAAATACAAGTAAAACTAAATGCATGCTCTTCAACCGATCGCTACCTGCACCTACCCGCCTGTCCAACATCACTACTCTGGACGGCTCTGACTTAGAATACGTGGACAACTACAAATACTTAGGTGTCTGGTTAGACTGTAAACTCTCCTTCCAGACCCATATCAAACATCTCCAATCCAAAGTTAAATCTAGAATTGGCTTCCTATTTCGCAACAAAGCATCCTTCACTCTTGCTGCCAAACATACCCTTGTAAAACTGACCATCCTACCAATCCTCGACTTTGGCGATGTCATTTACAAAATAGCCTCCAATACCCTACTCAACAAATTGGATGCAGTCTATCACAGTGCAATCCGTTTTGTCACCAAAGCCCCATATACTACCCACCATTGCGACCTGTACGCTCTCGTTGGCTGGCCCTCGCTTCATACTCGTCGCCAAACCCACTGGCTCCATGTCATCTACAAGACCCTGCTAGGTAAAGTCCCCCCTTTTCCCAGCTCGCTGGTCACCATAGCATCTCCCACCTGTAGCACACGCTCCAGCAGGTATATCTCTCTAGTCACCCCCAAAACCAATTCTTTCTTTGGCCGCCTCTCTTTCCAGTTCTCTGCTGCCAATGACTGGAACGAACTACAAAAATCTCTGAAACTGGAAACACTTATCTCCCTCACTAGCTTTAAGCACCAACTGTCAGAGCAGCTCACAGATTACTGCACCTGTACATAGCCCACCTATAATTTAGCCCAAACAACTACCTCTTTCCCAACTGTATTTCATTTATTTATTTATTTTGCTCCTTTGCACCCCATTATTTTTATTTCTACTTTGCACATTCTTCCATTGCAAATCTACCATTCCAGTGTTTTACTTGCTATATTGTAATTACTTTGCCACCAAGGCCTTTTTGCCTTTACCTCCCTTCTCACCTCATTTGCTCACATTGTATATAGACTTGTTTATACTGTATTATTGACTGTATGTTTGTTTTACTCCATGTGTAACTCTGTGTCGTTGTATCTGTCGAACTGCTTTGCTTTATCTTGGCCAGGTCGCAATTGTAAATGAGAACTTGTTCTCAACTTGCCTACCTGGTTAAATAAAGGTAAAATAAAAAAATAAAGAGACAGAGACAGAACCATGTAATTACAGGAGTTCAGAGAAAATCACCAGAGGCGTAGACCAGCAATCAGAAAGTATTGAACACTATCTATCTAAAGCGTGGAAACGGGTTCATTCATCTTCCCACTGTCTTTGTCAGTGTCTGAGGTTCTGCCAAAAGCTACAATTATTTAATAGGAGCAAAATTATCATGTCAAATGTATAAAGAAAATCGTTATTTTATTCCCTATTTCACAACTGTTTGTGTGTGTGTGTGTGTGTGTGTGTGTGTGTGTGTGTGTGTGTGTGTGTGTGTGTGTGTGTGTGTGTGTGTTCACATACAGTGTGTGTGTGTGTGTGTGTGTGTGTTGTACATTCAACCTCCATGCAGCCCTTTGCGTGGACAACTGAACAAGCCTTGTCCAAAGGTAATGATGGTAATGTCTGGTGGCTCAGATTCAATACAACTGAAAAGAAACATGTCACACAGATTGCAAATCTTTCTCCTGAGGGGTTTAGAGGCAAACAGAAATATAGGTGAGCCTTTACTTGACACGCTCATAACAACGTCATACTACATCATAACAGCTGACATGACATGTCACAATATGGTCATAACGGGGCGGCAGGTAGCCTAGGGGTTAGAGTGTAGAGGCGGCAGCGTAGCCTAGGGGTTAGAGGAGGGAGGCAGGTAGCCTAGGGATTAGAGTGTAGAGGCGGCAGGGTAGCCTAGGGGTTAGAGTGTAGAGGCGGCAGGGTAGCCTAGGGGTTAGAGGACGGAGGCAGGTAGCCTAGGGGTTAGAGTGTAGAGGCGGCAGGGTAGCCTAGGGGTTAGAGTGTAGAGGCGGCAGCGTAGCCTAGGGGTTAGAGGAGGGAGGCAGGTAGCCTAGGGGTTAGAGTGTAGAGGTGGCAGGTAGCCTAGGGGTTAGAGTGTAGAGGCGGCAGCGTAGCCTAGGGGTTAGAGGAGGGAGGCAGGTAGCCTAGGGGTTAGAGTGTAGAGGCGGCAGCGTAGCCTAGGGGTTAGAGTGTAGAGGCGGCAGCGTAGCCTAGGGGTTAGAGGAGGGAGGCATGTAGCCTAGGGGTTAGAGTGTAGAGGTGGCAGGTAGCCTAGGGGTTAGAGTGTAGAGGTGGCAGCGTAGCCTAGGGGTTAGAGGAGGGAGGCAGGTAGCCTAGTGGTTAGAGGTGTGAGGCAGGTTGCCTAGTGGTTAGAGGAGGGAGGCAGGTAGCCTAGTGGTTAGAGGAGGGAGGCAAGTTGCCTAGTGGTTAGAGCGTTGGACTAGTAACCGAAAGGTTGCTGGATCGAATCCACGAGCTGACAAGGTGTAGAGTGTAGAGGTGGCAGGTAGCCTAGTGGTTAGAGTGTGGAGGTGGCAGGGTAGCCTAGTGGTTAGAGTGTAGAGGAGGCAGGTAGCCTAGTGGTTAGAGTGTAGAGGTGGCAGGGTGGCCTAGTGGTTAGAGTGTAGAGGCGGCAGGGTAGCCTAGTGGTTAGAGTGTAGAGGCGGCAGGGTAGCCTAGTGGATAGAGTGTAGAGGCGGCAGGGTAGCCTAGTGGTTAGAGTGTGGAGGTGGCAGGTAGCCTAGTGGTTAGAGTGTAGAGCTGGCAGGTAGCCTAGTGGTTAGAGTGTAGAGGTGGCAGGTAGCCTAGTGGTTAGAGTGTGGAGGTGGCAGGTAGCCTAGTGGTTAGAGTGTAGAGCTGGCAGGTAGCCTAGTGGTTAGAGGAGGGAGGCAGGTTGCCTAGTGGTTAGAGCGTTGGACTAGTAACCGAAAGGTTGCTGGATCGAATCCACGAGCTGACAAGGTGTAGAGTGTAGAGGTGGCAGGTAGTCTAGTGGTTAGAGTGTAGAGGTGGCAGGTAGCCTAGTGGTTAGAGTGTAGAGGTGGCAGGTAGCCTAGTGGTTAGAGCGTTGGACTAGTAACCGAAAGGTTACAAGACCGAATCCCCGAGCTGACAAGGTTAAAATCTGTCGTTCTGCCCCCTGAACAAGGCAGTAAACCCACTGTTCCTAGGCCGTCATTGAAAATAAGAATTTGTTCTTAACTGACTTGCCTCATTAAATAAAGGTTTTAATAAAATAACAAATTAAATAACGCTGTCATGACCCACATATTTACACCTGTTGTGAAATATATTGTGTTATTTTATGGCTGGTTATGACACCTACATAAGAGTGTCACATTTATTCAATTTATTCATTTATTCAAATGTGTTTTTTTCCCTGTCAAGAAGTTTCCTGTAGTATTGAAAGTTTGTTTCTTAAATCCTCTGTTGTTATTGTAATGAAATCTTTACGGTCATGTTTATTTTCTTCCTTCGTCAAATGTTAAATAACTTGTAGAACATACCCTTTATGACACTGTCAAGAGGCATTATGACATCATAATCACATCAGCCTGATAGGCCAATCACGTACAAGCCCTTCCGTCAGTCCTCAGTCAGCAGGACAAGAGGGTGTCTTGTCCTGCTCCTGAAATCTGCTCCTGCATTCATCCCAGTCTTCAGCAAACAGGACATTGGGTTTGGTGCACGTCTGACATCAATGTGTGCGCGATTACAATGACAATTTCATTGTGTCAATTTCAGAAAATTGTATACAACATAAACATACTGTTGACACAGGCTATGGTGTAATGGAATGTTTTGCCTCGTGTGGTAGGTTTAGTGGTGTTTTGAAGGTGTCATGTTTTGAAGGTGTCATTTTGTAGGTGTCATAACCAGCCATAAAATAACACAATATATTTCACAACAGGTGTACACTATATATACAAAAGTATGTGGACAGCCCTTCAAACTAGTGGATTCGGCTATTTCAGCCACAACCGTTGCTGACAGGTGTATAAAGTCAAGCACACAGCCATGCAATCTCCATAGACAAACATTGGTAGTAGAATGTCCCGTACTTAAGAGCTCAGTGGCTTTCAACGTGGCACCGTCATAGAATGTCACCTTTCCAGGAAGTCAGTTCATCAAATCTCTGCTCTGCTAGAGCTGCCCCCCGGTCAACTGTAAGTGTTGTTATTGTGAAGTGGAAACGTCTCGGAACAACAACACAAAGAGGTAGGGCACACAAGCTCACAGAACAAGACTTGCAAGTGCTGAAGCGCGTAGAGCTTAAAAATTATTTGTCCTCGGTTGCAACACTGTTTTTCATGATTCAGGCCCCTTAGTTCCAGTGAAGGGAAATCTTGATGCAACAGCATACAATGACATTCTAGATGATTCTCAACTTTTTGGGGAAGCCCCTTTCCTGTTTCAGCATGATGCAGACAATGCCCCAGTGCACAAAGCGAGGTCCATACAAAAAATGGTTTGTCGAGATCGGTGTGGAAGAACTTGACAGGCCTGCACAGAGCCCTGACCTCAACCCCATCGAACACTTTTGGGATGAATTGGAACGCTGACTGCGAGCCAGGACTAATCGCCCAACATCAGCGCCCGACCTCACTAATGCTCTTGTGGCTGACTGAAAACAGGTCCCCATAGCAATGTTCCAACATCTAGAGGAAAGCCTTCCCAGAGGAGTGGAGGCTGTTATAGCAACAAAAGGGGGACCAACTCCATATAAACGCCAATGATTTTTGAATTAGATATTCGACGAGAAAGTGTCCACATACTTTTGATCATGTAGTGTATGTTTCGCAACAGTGTTATAACCTTATTATGACAGGTCATGACAATAAATGTCAGCTGTTATGACATATCATTAAATAGTTTGGACCGTGTCACAATGTGTGATGTCGCTAGGTGTCAAATAAAGTGTCACCCAAAATATGTTGAGAAAAGCATTTCCCATGTAGCCCTTTACACTTGTACCAGTATACAGGTTGAAAATGGCAATACTAAAGCACCTAAATTGGAAAGGACAGTAACATGTTATACATGAGGTCAGAGGTCAGTGACTGTACAGTAACATGCTATACATGAGGTCAGAGGTCAGTGACTGTACAGTAACATGCTATACATGACGTCAGAGATCAGTGACTGCACAGTAACATGCTATACATGAAGTCAGAGGTCAGTGACTGTACAGTAACATGCTATACATGAGGTCAGAGGTTAGTCACTGTCCAGTAACATATTATACATGACGTCAGAGCTCAGGCTCTGCGCTTCACAGCTCTGTATGGGTTTTGACTGACAGACGTTCTGAACTTGAGCACCTCAAGCCACAAGAATTGGTCCCCATCCCTCCCAATAATTAGTCAACTTTTGCTCTATTTTTGTTGTCTGATTGAGGGAGATAATTATGAGGACTATCTATTTTGAAAGATGAGACGTTGAGGATTATAATAAATGTGACACAAGCACATCAAACACCCAGTCCAAATGTGCGCTTCACATTTCCATATCATATAATGTCAACGTTTATGATCACTATGTTAGATTTACAGTTACAAGATGACATCATATCCTGGGTAGTTCTGAACAGAATGAGACTGTGTTAGATTTACAGTTACAAGATGACATCATATCCTGGGTAGTTCTGAACAGAATGAGACTGTGTTAGAGTTACAGTTACAAGATGACATCATATCCTGGGTAGTTCTGAACAGAATGAGACTATGTTAGATTTACAGTTACAAGATGACATCATATCCTGGGTAGTTCTGAACAGAATGAGACTATGTTAGATTTACAGTTACAAGATGACATCATATCCTGGGTAGTTCTGAACAGAATGAGACTGTGTTAGATTTACAGTTACAAGATGACATCATATCCTGGGTAGTTCTGAACAGAATGAGACTATGTTAGATTTACAGTTACAAGATGACATCATATCCTGGGTAGTTCTGAACAGAATGAGACTATGTTAGATTTACAGTTACAAGATGACATCATATCCTGGGTAGTTCTGAACAGAATGAGACTATGTTAGATTTACAGTTACAAGATGACATCATATCCTGGGTAGTTCTGAACAGAATGAGACTATGTTAGATTTACAGTTACAAGATGACATCATATCCTGGGTAGTTCTGAACAGAATGAGACTATGTTAGATTTACAGTTACAAGATGACATCATATCCTGGGTAGTTCTGAACAGAATGAGACTATGTTAGATTTACAGTTACAAGATGACATCATATCCTGGGTAGTTCTGAACAGAATGAGACGATGTTAGATTTACAGTTACAAGATGACATCATATCCTGGGTAGTTCTGAACAGAATGAGACGATGTTAGATTTACAGTTACAAGATGACATCATATCCTGGGTAGTTCTGAACAGAATGAGACTATGTTAGATTTACAGTTACAAGATGACATCATATCCTGGGTAGTTCTGAACAGAATGAGACGATGTTAGATTTACAGTTACAAGATGACATCATATCCTGGGTAGTTCTGAACAGAATGAGACGATGTTAGATTTACAGTTACAAGATGACATCATATCCTGGGTAGTTCTGAACAGAATGAGACTAAGAAAGAAAGTTTGCCGCGGGCACATGAACCTGAGCGCACGCATGACTCCGTTCGACACACACCAACATCACCATCTGTTTCTCTGAACTGCCTTGTGAAAACCTAACGGCTGTAAGATCCTATTTTAGAACTTAGCACGATGTGTTGGCAATAGAACAAGCTTTTAAATCATGTCGCAAATTGACGCAAATTGAGATTTTATAATGAACCCGTTTCAACAACAACAGTAATTTGTATGATGGAGAGGATGCAAAGGGTTGTGTTCCAAACAAAACAACTAAAAGTGTGGTTTTCCCCCTAGTTCCCTGAACGGTACAGCTATGAGAGCTCGAAAAACAAAATCACCTTGTAGTTGAAGACTCCATCTTCGAGTGATTAAAAGTGCATTGAAATGACGTAGGAACTGTGCACACTTTGGAGAGGTGTTTGGCCACTTGGAGACGCCAGGTAGTCCTCTCACTCAAACCCTTGTAACAATGTATGTGGCACCTGTCCCGCATTTGACAGAAATAGTCAAAAAATAAAAATGTTACTGGATGTATTCAGATTTGTTTTGTTATCGACAAACGCAGCGAAAAGGACGGTAAATGTGAAACTCATATAAAAATCAACAGCGTCATGTTTTCGGATTCAGTCTCGTGTTTCAGGTGCTCTGTGGTGTCCTCACCTTTGACCTTTGGTCTAATCATTTCCCCCATTATCTCCAAACTGTTCCCTTTCATTTGCTACCGTGGTTACGCATACCCCCCCCCATGTTCTTCTATTAGGAAACTTTTCAATGTAGGCCAATTCACAAGAGTGTTAAAAGGTTAAACTAAGGGGATTCCTTCTGTATCTGACTGTTCCTTATGCGATTTTGTCTCCTTGAACGTGTCCTTAATTCACACAAATCACCTACACAGTGTAAGAAGCCTATGCAGTGAGTTGTAAGGACTTGAATGAATAGGTTGGCACAGAATAACAACACAAGCCTTACATTTTACGGTTTTCAGAACAAATAGGTTCTATTTGTAAATAGCATTTTATGAATTTGTGGTAGTTGAATTGATCACATGATGTTTACTTTCCGAAGGCGATTGTAATTCTGGATAAAGGTTGATAATGTGGTTTTCCCATCGGACACTCTACAGACCCTGACCATCAATATCTAACTAATAACAACGAGTTGTAGAGAGACAGACACTCTACAGACCCTGATCATCAATATCTGACTAATAACAAAGAGTTGTAGAGAGACAGACACTCTACAGACCCTGACCATCAATATCTAACTAATAACAAAGTTGTAGAGGGACAGACACGCTGGTGGTGAATTCAGGCCATAGACCCTGGTCTAAAGTAGTGCACTATATAGTGAACAGCATGCCATAGATTCTGGTCAAAAGTAGTGCACTATATAGGGAACAGGGTGCCATATACCCTGGTCTAAAGTAGTGCACTATATAGGGAACAGGGTGCCATATACCCTGTTCAAAAGTAGTGCACTATATAGGGAATAGGGTGCCATAGACCCTGGTCAAAAGTAGTGCACTATATAGGGAACAGGGTGCCATAGACCCTGGTCAAAAGTAGTGCACTATATAGGGAACAGGGTGCCATAGACCCTGGTCAAAAGTAGTGCACTATATAGGGAACAGGGTGCCATAGACCCTGGTCAAAAGTAGTGCACTATATAGGGAACAGGGTGCCATAGACGCTGGTCAAAAGTAGTGCACTAAATCCTACTTGTACAAAATAACTACAAAATAACTTACCTTTATCCCCTCACATTGACTCTGTACCGGTATCCCCTGTATATAGCCTCCACATTGACTCTGTACTGGTACCCCCTGTATATAGCCTCCACATTGACTCGGTACCGGTACCCCATGTATATAGCCTCCACATTGACTCTGTACTGGTACCCCCTGTATATAGCCTCCACATTGACTCTGTACCGGTACCCCCTGTATATAGCCTCCACATTGACTCGGTACCCCCTGTATATAGCCTCCACACTGACTCTGTACCGGTACCCCCTGTATATAGCCTCCACATTGAATCTGTACCGGTACCCCCTGTATATAGCCTCCACATTGACTCTGTACCGGTACCCCCTGTATATAGCCTCCACATTGACTCTGTACCGGTACCCCCTGTATATAGCCTCCACATTGACTCGGTACACCCTGTATATAGCCTCCACATTGACTCGGTAAACCCTGTATATAGCCTCCACATTGATTCGGTACCGGTACCCCCTGTATATAGCCTCCACATTGACTCGGTACCCCCTGTATATAGCCTCCACATTGACTCGGTACACCCTGTATATAGCCTCCACATTGACTCGGTACACCCTGTATATAGCCTCCACATTGATTCGGTACACCCTGTATATAGCCTCCACATTGACTCGGTACCGGTACCCCCTGTATATAGCCTCCACATTGACTCGGTACACCCTGTATATAGCCTCCACATTGACTCGGTACACCCTGTATATAGCCTCCACATTGACTCGGTACTCCCTGTTTATAGCCTCCACATTGACTCTGTAGCGGTACCCCCTGTATATAGCCTCCACATTGACTCGGTACCGGTACCCCATGTATATAGCCTCCACATTGACTCTGTACCGGTACCCCCTGTATATAGCCTCCACACTGACTCTGTACTGGTACCCCCCTGTATATAGCCTCCACATTGACTCTGTACCGGTACCCCCTATATATAGCCTCCACATTGACTCTGTACCGGTACCCCCCTGTATATAGCCTCCACATTGACTCTGTACCGGTACCCCCTGTATATAGCCTCCACACTGACTCGGTACCGGTATCTCCTGTATATAGCCTCCACATTGACTCTGTACCGGTATCTCCTGTATATAGCCTCCACATTGACTCTGTACCGGTACCTCCTGTATATAGCCTCCACATTGACTCTGTACCGTTATACCCTGTATATAGCCTCCACATTGACTCTGTACCGGTACCCCCTGTATATAGCCTCCACACTGACTCTGTACCGGTACCCCCTGTATATAGCCTCCACATTGACTCTGTACCGGTACCCCCTGTATATAGCCTCCACATTGACTCGGTACCCCCTGTATATAGCCTCCACACTGACTCTGTACCGGTACCCCCTGTATATAGCCTCCACATTGAATCTGTACCGGTACCCCCTGTATATAGCCTCCACATTGACTCTGTACCGGTACCCCCTGTATATAGCCTCCACATTGACTCTGTACCGGTACCCCCTGTATATAGCCTCCACATTGACTCGGTACACCCTGTATATAGCCTCCACATTGACTCGGTAAACCCTGTATATAGCCTCCACATTGACTCGGTACCGGTACCCCCTGTATATAGCCTCCACATTGACTCGGTACACCCTGTATATAGCCTCCACATTGATTCGGTACACCCTGTATATAGCCTCCACATTGACTCGGTACCGGTACCCCCTGTATATAGCCTCCACATTGACTCGGTACACCCTGAATATAGCCTCCACATTGACTCGGTACACCCTGTATATAGCCTCCACATTGACTCGGTACTCCCTGTTTATAGCCTCCACATTGACTCGGTAGCGGTACCTACTGTATATAGCCTCCACATTGACTCTGTACCGGTACCTCCTGTATATAGCCTCCACATTGACTCTGTACCGTTATACCCTGTATATAGCCTCCACATTGACTCTGTACCGGTACCCCCTGTATATAGCCTCCACACTGACTCTGTACCGGTACCCCCTGTATATAGCCTCCACATGGACTCTGTACCGGTACCTCCTGTATATAGCCTCCACATTGACTCTGTACCGTTATACCCTGTATATAGCCTCCACATTGACTCTGTACCGATACCCCCTGAATATAGCCTCCACATTGACTCTGTACCGGTACCCCCTGTATATAGCCTCCACATTGACTCTGTACCGGTACCTCCTGTATATAACCTCCACATTGACTCTGTACCGGTACCTCCTGTATATAGCCTCCACATTGACTCTGTACCGGTACCTCCTGTATATAGCCTCCACATTGACTCTGTACCGGTACCTCCTGTATATAGCCTCCACATTGACTCTGTACCGGTACCTCCTGTATATAGCCTCCACATTGACTCGGTACCGGTACCTCCTATATATAGCCTCCACATTGACTCTGTACCGGTACCCCCCTGTATATAGCCTCCACATTGACTCTGTACCGGTACACCCTGTATATAGCCTCCACATTGACTCTGTACCGGTACCTCCTGTATATAGCCTCCACATTGACTCTGTACCGGTACCCCCTGTATTTAGCCTCCACACTGACTCTGTACCGGTACCCCCTGTATATAGCCTCCACACTGACCCTGTACCCCCTGTATATAGCCTCCACACTGACCCTGTACCCCCTGTATATAGCCTCCACACTGACCCTGTACCCCCTGTATATAGCCTCCACACTGACTCTGTACCGGTACACCCTGTATATAGCCTCCACATTGACTCTGTACCGGTACACCCTGTATATAGCCTCCACATTGACTCTGTACCGGTACCCCCTGTATATAGTCTCCACATTGACTCTGTACTGGTACCTCCTGTATATAGCCTCCACATTGACTCTGTACCGGTACCTCCTGTATATAGCCTCCACATTGACTCTGTACCGGTACCTCCTGTATATAGTCTCCACATTGACTCTGTACCTGTACCCCCTGTATATAGCCTCCACATTGACTCTGTACCGGTACCCCCTGTATATAGCCTCCACATTGACTCTGTACCGGTACCACCTGTATATAGCCTCCACATTGACTCTGTACCGGTACCTCCTGTATATAGCCTCCACATTGACTCTGTACCGGTACCTCCTTTATATAGCCTCCACATTGACTCGGTACCGGTACCTCCTGTATATAGCCTCCACATTGACTCTGTACCGGTACCTCCTGTATATAGTCTCCACATTGACTCGGTACCGGTACCTCCTTTATATAGCCTCCACATTGACTCGGTACCGGTACCTCCTGTATATAGCCTCCACATTAACTCGGTACCGGTACCTCCTGTATATAGTCTCCACATTGACTCGGTACCGGTACCCCCTGTATATAGTCTCCACATTGACTCTGTACCGGTACCTCCTGTATATAGCCTCCACATTGACTCTGTACCGGTACCTCCTGTATATAGCCTCCACATTGACTCTGTACCGGTACCCCCCTGTATATAGCCTCCACATTGACTCTGTACTGGTACCTCCTGTATATAGCCTCCACATTGACTCTGTACCGGTACCTCCTGTATATAGCCTCCACATTGACTCTGTACCGGTACCCCCCTGTATATAGCCTCCACATTGACTCTGTACCGGTACCCCCCTGTATATAGCCTCCACATTGACTCTGTACCGGTACCTCCTGTATATAGCCTCCACATTGACTCTGTACCGGCACCCCCTGTATATAGTCTCCACATTGACTCTGTACCGGTACCCCCCTGTATATAGCCTCCACATTGACTCTGTACCGGTACCCCCCTGTATATAGCCTCCACATTGACTCTGTACCGGTACCCCCCTGTATATAGCCTCCACATTGACTCTGTACCGGTACCCCCTGTATATAGTCTCCACATTGACTCTGTACCGGTACCCCCCTGTATATAGCCTCCACATTGACTCTGTACCGGTACCTCCTGTATATAGTCTCCACATTGACTCTGTACCGGTACCTCCTGTATATAGCCTCCACATTGACTCGGTACCGGTACCTCCTGTATATAGCCTCCACATTGACTCGGTACCGGTACCTCCTGTATATAGTCTCCACATTGACTCGGTACCGGTACCTCCTGTATATAGTCTCCACATTGACTCTGTACCGGTACCTCCTGTATATAGCCTCCACATTGACTCTGTACCGGTACCTCCTTTATATAGCCTCCACATTGACTCGGTACCGGTACCTCCTGTATATAGCCTCCACATTGACTCGGTACCGGTACCTCCTGTATATAGTCTCCACATTGACTCGGTACCGGTACCTCCTGTATATAGTCTCCACATTGACTCTGTACCGGTACCTCCTGTATATAGCCTCCACATTGACTCTGTACCGGTACCTCCTGTATATAGCCTCCACATTGACTCGGTACCGGTACCTCCTGTATATAGCCTCCACATTGACTCGGTACCGGTACCTCCTGTATATAGTCTCCACATTGACTCGGTACCGGTACCCCCTGTATATAGTCTCCACATTGACTCTGTACCGGTACCTCCTGTATATAGCCTCCACATTGACTCTGTACCGGTACCTCCTGTATATAGCCTCCACATTGACTCTGTACCGGTACCCCCCTGTATATAGCCTCCACAATGACTCTGTACCGGTACCTCCTATATATAGCCTCCACATTGACTCTGTACCGGTACCTCCTGTATATAGCCTCCACATTGACTCTGTACCGGTACCCCCCTGTATATAGCCTCCACATTGACTCTGTACCGGTACCCCCCTGTATATAGCCTCCACATTGACTCTGTACCGGTACCTCCTGTATATAGCCTCCACATTGACTCTGTACCGGCACCCCCTGTATATAGTCTCCACATTGACTCTGTACCGGTACCCCCCTGTATATAGCCTCCACATTGACTCTGTACCGGTACCCCCCTGTATATAGCCTCCACATTGACTCTGTACCGGTACCCCCCTGTATATAGCCTCCACATTGACTCTGTACCGGTACCCCCTGTATATAGTCTCCACATTGACTCTGTACCGGTACCCCCCTGTATATAGCCTCCACATTGACTCTGTACCGGTACCTCCTGTATATAGTCTCCACATTGACTCTGTACCGGTACCTCCTGTATATAGCCTCCACATTGACTCGGTACCGGTACTTCCTGTATATAGCCTCCACATTGACTCGGTACCGGTACCTCCTGTATATAGCCTCCACATTGACTCGGTACCGGTACCTCCTGTATATAGCCTCCACATTGACTCTGTACCGGTACCCCCCTGTATATAGCCTCCACATTGACTCTGTACCGGTACCCACTGTATATAGTCTCCACATTGACTCTGTACCGGTACCCCCCTGTATATAGCCTCCACATTGACTCTGTACCGGTACCTCCTGTATATAGTCTCCACATTGACTCTGTACCGGTACCTCCTGTATATAGCCTCCACATTGACTCGGTACCGGTACCTCCTGTATATAGTCTCCACATTGACTCGGTACCGGTACCTCCTGTATATAGTCTCCACATTGACTCTGTACCGGTACCTCCTGTATATAGCCTCCACATTGACTCTGTACCGGTACCTCCTGTATATAGCCTCCACATTGACTCGGTACCGGTACCTCCTGTATATAGCCTCCACATTGACTCGGTACCGGTACCTCCTGTATATAGCCTCCACATTGACTCGGTACCGGTACCTCCTGTATATAGCCTCCACATTGACTCGGTACCGGTACCTCCTGTATATAGTCTCCACATTGACTCGGTACCGGTACCTCCTGTATATAGTCTCCACATTGACTCTGTACCGGTACCTCCTATATATAGCCTCCACATTGACTCTGTACCGGTACCTCCTGTATATAGCCTCCACATTGACTCGGTACCGATACCTCCTGTATATAGCCTCCACATTGACTCGGTACCGGTACCTCCTGTATATAGTCTCCACATTGACTCGGTACCGGTACCTCCTGTATATAGTCTCCACATTGACTCTGTACCGGTACCTCCTGTATATAGCCTCCACATTGACTCTGTACCGGTACCTCCTGTATATAGCCTCCACATTGACTCGGTACCGGTACCTCCTGTATATAGCCTCCACATTGACTCGGTACCGGTACCTCCTGTATATAGTCTCCACATTGACTCGGTACCGGTACCCCCTGTATATAGTCTCCACATTGACTCTGTACCGGTACCTCCTGTATATAGCCTCCACATTGACTCTGTACCGGTACCTCCTGTATATAGCCTCCACATTGACTCTGTACCGGTACCCCCCTGTATATAGCCTCCACATTGACTCTGTACCGGTACCTCCTGTATATAGCCTCCACATTGACTCTGTACCGGTACCTCCTGTATATAGCCTCCACATTGACTCTGTACCGGTACCCCCCTGTATATAGCCTCCACATTGACTCTGTACCGGTACCCCCCTGTATATAGCCTCCACATTGACTCTGTACCGGTACCTCCTGTATATAGCCTCCACATTGACTCTGTACCGGCACCCCCTGTATATAGTCTCCACATTGACTCTGTACCGGTACCCCCCTGTATATAGCCTCCACATTGACTCTGTACCGGTACCCCCCTGTATATAGCCTCCACATTGACTCTGTACCGGTACCCCCCTGTATATAGCCTCCACATTGACTCTGTACCGGTACCCCCTGTATATAGTCTCCACATTGACTCTGTACCGGTACCCCCCTGTATATAGCCTCCACATTGACTCTGTACCGGTACCTCCTGTATATAGTCTCCACATTGACTCTGTACCGGTACCTCCTGTATATAGCCTCCACATTGACTCGGTACCGGTACCTCCTGTATATAGCCTCCACATTGACTCGGTACCGGTACCTCCTGTATATAGTCTCCACATTGACTCGGTACCGGTACCTCCTGTATATAGTCTCCACATTGACTCTGTACCGGTACCTCCTGTATTTAGCCTCCACATTGACTCTGTACCGGTACCTCCTGTATAAAGCCTCCACATTGACTCGGTACCGGTACCTCCTGTATATAGCCTCCACATTGACTCGGTACCGGTACCTCCTGTATATAGTCTCCACATTGACTCGGTACCGGTACCCCCTGTATATAGTCTCCACATTGACTCTGTACCGGTACCTCCTGTATATAGCCTCCACATTGACTCTGTACCGGTACCTCCTGTATATAGCCTCCACATTGACTCTGTACCGGTACCCCCCTGTATATAGCCTCCACATTGACTCTGTACCGGTACCTCCTGTATATAGCCTCCACATTGACTCTGTACCGGTACCTCCTGTATATAGCCTCCACATTGACTCTGTACCGGTACCCCCCTGTATATAGCCTCCACATTGACTCTGTACCGGTACCCCCCTGTATATAGCCTCCACATTGACTCGGTACCGGTACCTCCTGTATATAGCCTCCACATTGACTCTGTACCGGCACCCCCTGTATATAGTCTCCACATTGACTCTGTACCGGTACCCCCCTGTATATAGCCTCCACATTGACTCTGTACCGGTACCCCCCTGTATATAGCCTCCACATTGACTCTGTACCGGTACCCCCCTGTATATAGCCTCCACATTGACTCTGTACCGGTACCCCCTGTATATAGTCTCCACATTGACTCTGTACCGGTACCCCCCTGTATATAGCCTCCACATTGACTCTGTACCGGTACCTCCTGTATATAGTTTCCACATTGACTCTGTACCGGTACCTCCTGTATATAGCCTCCACATTGACTCGGTACCGGTACCTCCTGTATATAGCCTCCACATTGACTCGGTACCGGTACCTCCTGTATATAGTCTCCACATTGACTCGGTACCGGTACCTCCTGTATATAGTCTCCACATTGACTCTGTACCGGTACCTCCTGTATATAGCCTCCACATTGACTCTGTACCGGTACCTCCTGTATATAGCCTCCACATTGACTCGGTACCGGTACCTCCTGTATATAGCCTCCACATTGACTCGGTACCGGTACCTCCTGTATATAGTCTCCACATTGACTCGGTACCGGTACCCCCTGTATATAGTCTCCACATTGACTCTGTACCGGTACCTCCTGTATATAGCCTCCACATTGACTCTGTACCGGTACCTCCTGTATATAGCCTCCACATTGACTCTGTACCGGTACCCCCCTGTATATAGCCTCCACATTGACTCTGTACCGGTACCTCCTGTATATAGCCTCCACATTGACTCTGTACCGGTACCTCCTGTATATAGCCTCCACATTGACTCTGTACCGGTACCCCCCTGTATATAGCCTCCACATTGACTCTGTACCGGTACCCCCCTGTATATAGCCTCCACATTGACTCTGTACCGGTACCTCCTGTATATAGCCTCCACATTGACTCTGTACCGGCACCCCCTGTATATAGTCTCCACATTGACTCTGTACCGGTACCCCCCTGTATATAGCCTCCACATTGACTCGGTACCGGTACCTCCTGTATATAGTCTCCACATTGACTCGGTACCGGTACCCCCTGTATATAGTCTCCACATTGACTCTGTACCGGTACCTCCTGTATATAGCCTCCACATTGACTCTGTACCGGTACCTCCTGTATATAGCCTCCACATTGACTCTGTACCGGTACCCCCCTGTATATAGCCTCCACATTGACTCTGTACCGGTACCTCCTGTATATAGCCTCCACATTGACTCTGTACCGGTACCTCCTGTATATAGCCTCCACATTGACTCTGTACCGGTACCCCCCTGTATATAGCCTCCACATTGACTCTGTACCGGTACCCCCCTGTATATAGCCTCCACATTGACTCTGTACCGGTACCTCCTGTATATAGCCTCCACATTGACTCTGTACCGGCACCCCCTGTATATAGTCTCCACATTGACTCTGTACCGGTACCCCCCTGTATATAGCCTCCACATTGACTATGTACCGGTACCCCCCTGTATATAGCCTCCACATTGACTCTGTACCGGTACCCCCCTGTATATAGCCTCCACATTGACTCTGTACCGGTACCCCCCTGTATATAGCCTCCACATTGACTCTGTACCGGTACCTCCTGTATATAGCCTCCACATTGACTCTGTACCGGTACCTCCTGTATATAGCCTCCACATTGACTCTGTACCGGTACCTCCTGTATATAGCCTCCACATTGACTCTGTACCGGTACCACCTGTATATAGCCTCCACATTGACTCTGTACCGGTACCTCCTGTATATAGCCTCCACATTGACTCTGTACCGGTACCCCCTGTATATAGCCTCCACATTGACTCTGTACCGATACCTCCTGTATATAGCCTCCACATTGACTCTGTACCGGTACCTCCTGTATATAGCCTCCACATTGACTCTGTACCGGTACCCCCTGTATATAGCCTCCACATTGACTCTGTACCGATACCTCCTGTATATAGCCTCCACATTGACTCTGTACCGGTACCCCCTGTATATAGCCTCCACATTGACTCTGTACCGGTACCCCCCTGTATATAGCCTCCACATTGACTCTGTACCGGTACCTCCTGTATATAGCCTCCACATTGACTCTGTACCGGTACCTCCTGTATATAGCCTCCACATTGACTCTGTACCGGTACCCCCCTGTATATAGCCTCCACATTGACTCTGTACCGGTACCTCCTGTATATAGCCTCCACATTGACTCTGTACCGGTACCTCCTGTATATAGTCTCCACATTGACTCTGTACCGGTACCCCCTGTATATAGCCTCCACACTGACTCTGTACCGGTACCACCTGTATATAGCCTCCACATTGACTCGGTACTGGTACCTCCTGTATATAGCCTCCACATTGACTCTGTACCGGTACCTCCTGTATATAGCCTCCACATTGACTCTGTACCGGTACCTCCTGTATATAGCCTCCACATTGACTCTGTACCGGTACCTCCTGTATATAGCCTCCACATTGACTCTGTACCGGTACCTCCTGTATATAGCCTCCACATTGACTCTGTACCGGTACCCCCCTGTATATAGCCTCCACATTGACTCTGTACCGGTACCTCCTGTATATAGCCTCCACATTGACTCTGTACCGGTACCCCCCTGTATATAGCCTCCACATTGACTCTGTACCGGTACCTCCTGTATATAGCCTCCACATTGACTCTGTACCGGTACCTCCTGTATATAGCCTCCACATTGACTCTGTACCGGTACCTCCTGTATATAGCCTCCACATTGACTCTGTACCGGTACCCCCCTGTATATAGCCTCCACATTGACTCGGTACCGGTACCCCCTGTATATAGCCTCCACATTGACTCGGTACCGGTACCCCCTGTATATAGCCTCCACATTGACTCAGTACCGATACCTCCTGTATATAGCCTCCACATTGACTCGGTACCGATACCTCCTGTATATAGCCTCCACACTGACTCTGTACCGGTACCTCCTGTATATAGCCTCCACATTGACTCTGTACCGGTATCCCCTGTATATAGCCTCCACATTGACTCTGTACCGGTACCCCCTGTATATAGCCTCCACATTGACTCTGTACCGGTACCTCCTGTATATAGCCTCCACATTGACTCAGTACCGGTACCCCCTGTATATAGCCTCCACATTGACTCTGTACCGATACCCCCTGTATTTAGCCTCCACATTGACTCTGTACCGGTACCCCCTGTATATAGTCTCCACACTGACTCTGTACCGATACCTCCTGTATATAGCCTCCACATTGACTCTGTACCGGTACCTCCTGTGTAGTCTCCACACTGACTCTGTACCGGTACCCCCTGTATATAGCCTCCACATTGGCTCTGTACCGGTACCCCCTGTATATAGCCTCCACATTGACTCTGTACCGGTACCTCCTGTATTTAGCCTCCACATTGACTCTGTACCGGTACCTCCTGTATATAGCCTCCACATTGACTCTGTACCGATACCCCCTGTATACAGCCTCCACATTGACTCTGTACCGATACCCCCTGTATACAGCCTCCACATTGACTCTGTACCGGTACCCCCTGTATATAGCCTCCACACTGACTCTGTACCGGTACCCCCTGTATACAGCCTCAACATTGACTCTGTACCGGTACCCCCTGTATATAGCCTCCACATTGACTCTGTACCGGTACCCCCTGTATACAGCCTCCACATTGACTCTGTACCGGTACCCCCTGTATATAGCCTCCACATTGACTCTGTACCGGTATATAGCCTCCACATTGACTCTGTACCGGTATCCCCCTGTATATAGCCTCCACATAGACTCTGTACCGGTACCTCCTGTATATAGTCTCCACATTGACTCTGTACCGGTACCCCCTGTATATAGTCTCCACATTGACTCTGTACCGGTACCCCCTGTATATAGCCTCCACATTGACTCTGTACCGGTACCCCCTGTATATAGCCTCCACATTGACTCTGTACCGGTACCCCCTGTATACAGCCTCAACATTGACTCTGTACCGGTATCCCCCTGTATATAGCCTCCACATTGACTCTGTACCGGTACCGGTACCCCCTGTATATAGCCTCCACATTGGCTCTGTACCGGTACCCCCTGTATATAGCCTCCACATTGACTCTGTACCGGTACCTCCTGTATTTAGCCTCCACATTGACTCTGTACCGGTACCTCCTGTATATAGCCTCCACATTGACTCTGTACCGATACCCCCTGTATACAGCCTCCACATTGACTCTGTACCGGTACCCCCTGTATATAGCCTCCACACTGACTCTGTACCGGTACCCCCTGTATACAGCCTCAACATTGACTCTGTACCGGTACCCCCTGTATATAGCCTCCACATTGACTCTGTACCGGTACCCCCTGTATACAGCCTCCACATTGACTCTGTACCGGTACCCCCTGTATATAGCCTCCACATTGACTCTGTACCGGTATATAGCCTCCACATTGACTCTGTACCGGTATCCCCCTGTATATAGCCTCCACATTGACTCTGTACCGGTACCTCCTGTATATAGTCTCCACATTGACTCTGTACCGGTACCCCCTGTATATAGTCTCCACATTGACTCTGTACCGGTACCCCCTGTATATAGCCTCCACATTGACTCTGTACCGGTACCCCCTGTATATAGCCTCCACATTGACTCTGTACCGGTACCCCCTGTATACAGCCTCAACATTGACTCTGTACCGGTATCCCCCTGTATATAGCCTCCACATTGACTCTGTACCGGTACCCCCTGTATATAGCCTCCACATTGACTCTGTACCGGTACCCCCCTGTATATAGCCTCCACATTGACTCTGTACCGGTACCCCCTGTATATAGCCTCCACATTGACTCTGTACCGGTACCCCCCTGTATATAGCCTCCACATTGACTCTGTACCGGTACCCCCTGTATATAGCCTCCACATTGACTCTGTACCGGTACCCCCTGTATATAGCCTCCACATTGACTCTGTACCGGTACCCCCCTGTATATAGCCTCCACATTGACTCTGTACCGGTACCCCCCTGTATATAGCCTCCACATTGACTCTGTACCGGTATCCTCCTGTATATAGCCTCCACATTGACTCTGTACCGTAATACCCTGTATATAGCCTCGTTATTGTTATTTTTATTGTGTTACTTTTTATAATAATTGAACTATTTTTACTTTAGTTTATTTAGTGAATATTTTCTTAACTCTATTTATTGATCTGCATTGTTGGTTAAGGGCTTATAAGGGCTTGTGATGAAGCATTTCACTGTAAGGTCTACACTTGTTTGTATTCAGAGCTTGTGACTAATAAAGTTTGATTAGATTTGACTATATAGGGGAGTAGGGTGCCATGTGGGACACGATCCTTTGTTTCAGAAAAGCCATTAACTGTTCCATTCGCTGTTTGGGTTTCGTGAGAAATAGCTGGTGTCAGAATAGGTCTTGGGCCAGCCTGGCCTCACTAGGTCAGTCTCTCCACGCTTCCCCCCCCCCCCCCCCCCCCCTTCCATCGCTACAAACAGACAAATTAGCTAGATGGCGTTATATGCGACAAGATCCTATTTCTGCTATTCATAGACAGTGACCAATCTGACAATAAGTAAATCTGACAACGCTAGTCTAGCTACCAGACCTCGGGTTGAAATGGGATTTGATTTTCTTTCTCATATAATTTAGTTGTGCTTGATAGAGCTTGCCTGGTACAATAGAAAACGAAGGAATGTGGAGTTGTCCTCAAAAATGAAAACCCTGACAATCTGGCATTCCACGCAGGCTCAAATAAATGCTTAAAGTATGAGAAGAAAACAAATTCTGTTTAAATCCAGGTCTGAATGATACGAATACTGTTTAAATCCAGGTCTGAATGATACGAATACTGTTTAAATCCAGGTCTGAATGATACGAATACTTTTTAAATACGGGTCTGAATTATACTAAGTCTGTTTAAATCCAGGTCTGAATGACAGGAATACTGTTTAAATCCAGGTCTGAAAGACACTAATACTGTTTAAATCCAGGTCTGAATGACACGAATACTGTTTAAATCCAGGTCTGAAAAATTGCCACCCAAGCCATAGACTGTTCTCTCTGCTACTGCATTACCACCCAAGCCATAGACTGTTCTCTCTGCTACTGCATTACCACCCAAGCCATAGACTGTTCTCTCTGCTACTGCATTATCACCCAAGCCATAGACTGTTCTCTCTGCTACTGCATTATCACCCAAGCCATAGACTGTTCTCTCTGCTACTGCATTATCACCCAAGCCATAGACTGTTCTCTCTGCTACTGCATTATCACCCAAACCATAGACTGTTCACTCTGCTACCGTCCGACAAACGGTACCGGAGCATCGACTCTCGGACAAACAGACAGCTTCTACCCACAAACCATAAGACTTCTACATAGCCAGACTGCCAAATAGTCAATTAATGGTACCTGAACTATCTGCACCGACTCAATGGTAAACTGACCATATACACACTCACTAGACTATATATACACACTATATACACTCTCACTAGACTATATATACACACTATATACACACTATATACACACTCACTAGACTATATATACACACTATATACACTCTCACTAGACTATATATACACACTATATACACACTCACTAGACTATATATACACACTACATACACACACTCACTAGACTATATATACACACTACATACACACTATATACACACTCACTAGACTATATATACACACTATATACACACTCACTAGACTATATATACACACTCACTAGACTATATACACACACTCACTAGACTATATATACACACCATATACACACTCACTAGACTATATATACACACTATATACACACTCACTAGACTATATATACACACTCACTAGACTATATATACACACTATATACACTCTCACTAGACTATATATACACACTATATACACACTCACTAGACTATATATACACACTATATACACTCTCACTAGACTATATATACACACTATATACACTCTCACTAGACTATATATACACACTATATACACTCTCACTAGACTATATATACACACTATATACACACTCCCTAGACTAAATATACACACTCACTAGACTATATACATACTATATACACTCTCACTAGACTATATATACACACTCACTAGACTATATATATACACTCTCACTAGACTATATATACACACTCACTAGACTATATATATACACTCTCACTAGACTATATATACACACTCACTAGACTATATATATACACTCTCACTAGACTATATATACACTCTCACTAGACTATATATACACACTATATACACTCTCACTAGACTATATATACACACTATATACACTCTCACTAGACTATATATACACACTCACTAGACTATATATATACACTATATACACACTCACTAGACTATATATACACACTCACTAGACTATATATACACACTATATACACACTCTCACTGGACTATATATACACACTATATACACTCTCACTAGACTATATACACACTATATACACTCTCACTAGACTATATATACACACTCACTAGACTATATATACACACTATATACACACTCACTAGACTATATACACACTATATACACACTCACTAGACTATATATACACACTATATACACTCTCACTAGACTATATATACACACTATATACACTCTCACTAGACTATATATACACACTATATACACTCTCACTAAACTATATACACACTATATGCACTCTCACTAGACTATATATACACACTCACTAGACTATATATACACACTATATACACACTCACTAGACTATATATACACACTATATACACTCTCTCTAGACTATATATACACACTATATACACTCTCACTAGACTATATACACACTATATACACTCTCACTAGACTATATATACACACTATATACACACTCACTAGACTATATATACACACTATATACACTCTCACTAGACTATATATACACACTATATACACTCTCACTAGACTATATAAACACACTATATACACTCTCACTAGACTATATATACACACTACATACACACTCACTAGACTATATATACACACTCACTAGACTATATATACACACTATATACACACTCACTAGACTATATATACACACTATATACACTCTCTCTAGACTATATATACACACTATATACACTCTCACTAGACTATATACACACTATATACACTCTCACTAGACTATATATACACACTATATACACACTCACTAGACTATATATACACACTATATACACTCTCACTAGACTATATATACACACTATATACACACTCACTAGACTATATATACACACTATATACACTCTCACTAGACTATATATACACACTCACTAGACTATATATATACACTCTCACTAGACTATGTATACACTCTCACTAGACTATATACACACTATATACACTCTCACTAGACTATATATACACACTATATACACTCTCACTAGACTATATATATACACTCTCACTAGACTATATATACACACTATATACACTCTCACTAGACTATATACACACTATATACACTCTCACTAGACTATATATACACACTCACTAGACTATATATATACACTCTCACTAGACTATATATACACACTATATACACTTTCACTAGACTATATATACACACTATATACACACTATATACACACTCACTAGACTATATATACACACTATATACACTCTCACTAGACTATATATACACACTATATACACACTCACTAGACTATATATACACACTACATACACACACTCACTAGACTATATATACACACTACATACACACTATATACACACTCACTAGACTATATATACACACTATATACACACTCACTAGACTATATATACACACTCACTAGACTATATACACACACTCACTAGACTATATATACACACCATATACACACTCACTAGACTATATATACACACTATATACACTCTCACTAGACTATATATACACACTATATACACTCTCACTAGACTATATATACACACTCACTAGACTATATGTACACACTATATACACTCTCACTAGACTATATATACACACTCACTAGACTATATATATACACTCTCACTAGACTATATACACACTATATACACTCTCACTAGACTATATACACACTATATACACTCTCACTAGACTATATATATACACTCTCACTAGACTATATATACACACTATATACACTCTCACTATACTATATACACACTATATACACTCTCACTAGACTATATATACACACTACATACACACTCACTAGACTATATATACACTCACTAGACTATATATACACACTACATACACACTCACTAGACTATATATACACACTATATATACACTCACTAGACTATATATACACACTATATACACACTCACTATACTATATATACACACTACATACACACTATATACACACTCACTAGACTATATATACACACTATATACACACTCACTAGACTATATATACACACACTCACTAGACTATATATACACACTATATACACTCTCACTAGACTATATATACACACACTCTCACTAGACTATATATACACACTCTCACTAGACTATATATACACACTCACTAGACTATATATACACACTATATGCACACTCACTAGACTATATATACACACTATCAACACACTCACTCACACAAACTACATTGACACTCCCACACAAAACCCACACACATTCACATACACTACACACATACTGACACGACACAAACACACTTTTGCACATGTCATTTACTGCTGCTACTCAGTTCTTAACCTGTTGTGACTAGGGGGCCGTATAAATTTAGCTCCTATTATTATCTATCCTGAAGCCTAGTCACTTTACCCTGCCTTCATGTACATTTCTACCTCAAATACCTTATTATTATCTATCCTGATGTCTAGTCACTTTACCCTGCCTTCATGTACATATCTACCTCTAATACCTTATTATTATCTATCCTGATGCCTAGTCACTTTACCCTGCCTTCATGTACATATCTACCTCTAATACCTTATTATTATCTATCCTGATGCCTAGTCACTTTACCCTGCCTTCGTGTACATATCTACACTACCGTTAAAAAGTTTGGGGTCACTTAGAAATGTCCTTGTTTTTGAAAGAAAAGCTCATTCTTTCTCCATTAAAATAACATCAAATTGATCAGAAATACAGTGTAGACATTGTTAATGTTTTAAATGACTATTGTAGCTGGAAACAGACGATTTTTAATGGAATATCTGCAAAGGCGTGCAGAGGCCCATCATCAGCAACCATCAGTCCTGTGTTCCGATGGCACGTTGTGTTAGCTAATCCGAGTTTATCATTTTAAAAGGCTAATTGATCATTATAAAACCCCTTTTGCAATTATGTTAGCACAGCTGAAAACTTAGCTAGCCAGTTAATATATATTTGTTTTCTCTAAATGCATCTTAGCTAGCTAAGTTAACTATTTTATGAATACAACTATCATGTGCTGTCGACGTCAGGATTTGACTTGAGAGCACCAGTTAGCTCCAAACGTGATTAGTTGCTTTGATTGCATGACAAGGTGTGTTCAGACAGTGCATTCAGACAGTGCATTCAGACATTGTGTATTCAGACAGTGTATTCAGACAGTGTATTCAGACATTGTGTATTCAGACAGTGCATTCAGACATTGTGTATTCAGACAGTGCATTCAGACATTGTGTATAACTAGCTTGTTTGTTTGACTATTAGCCTAGGTATGGCCTGGGGGAGCGGGGGGGGGGGGGGGGGGGGGGGGGGGGGTATTTGTTCACACATTAGCCTAGCACTAATACACATTAGCCTAGCACTAATACACATTAGCCTAGCACTAATACACATTAGCCTAGCACTAATACACATTAGCCTAGCACTGGGTGTTCTGTTTGACCAAGGTTTGCCCCTCCTCTCCACCCCACTATCGTCAGGGCTGTCTGTGTGGTGCGCATGGTGAGAAAAGACTCCATCCAGGAGCCATGGAAACGCAGCAGCTCATTTAACAGTCCAGCTGTCGTGGAGCAAAGAACAGAAACTCTTAAAAGACAAACTGTTTTAATGAAAGTCTTATATTAAAGTTTACACCGACGCTTATGACTGACAGTCATGCATGTGTACATTTTATGTACGGGTGGTCCCGGGAATTGAACCTTCCATCCTGGTGTTACAAGCACCGTGCTTTACCAACAAAGGATCACTAACTCTCGAGACGATCTATTGCAGTTAGCTATAAAAGGTACAGCCATCATGTGTCCTCTTTTCATAATGTCTAATCGTCTGTGTGTTTGAGAGCCACAAACACTGATTCTAAAATGCCTGGGTAATGGAGATCCTCCATTAAAAGCTGCTGTTCAGTCTACAATTAGGACTGAATCTTAATCTGTATCTGGGTATCTCGACCAAATGTTTGACAACCACAAAGCTCCTTCTATATCCCTGATCACACATGCGCTCCAAAGGAGGTTGAGGGAGGGGAGAATGTTATATTTGTCTCCAGGTAAATAAGTAATAAGAAATGGTAAACACCCAAGGCGGCAACAGGAATGTTCTGCGTTGAGCCCGAGGTCACCATTTCCAGTTCACTATGTTACTTACAGCCGAGCAGGAAACCAAAACAAAATGTCTCACATACCTTCTAGACCCCTCAAATTCAATCAGGGACTGATTTAGATCTGGGACACCAGGTGGGTGGTTCCCCTCTAATCAGGGACTGATTTAGATCTGGGACACCAGGTGGGTGATTCCCCTCTAATCAGGGACTGATTTAGACCTGGGACACCAGGTGGGTGATTCCCCTCTAATCAGGGACTGATTTAGATCTGGGACACCAGGTGGGTGATTCCCCTCTAATCAGGGACTGATTTAGACCTGGGACACCAGGTGGGTGATTCCCTTCTAATCAGGGACTGATTTAGATCTGGGACACCAGGTGGGTGATTCCCTTCTAATCAGGGACTGAGTTAGACCTGGGACACCAGGTGGGTGATTCCCCTCTAATCAGGGACTGATTTAGATCTGGGACACCAGGTGGGTGATTCCCCTCTAATCAGGGACTGATTTAGATCTGGGACACCAGGTGGGTGATTCCCCTCTAATCAGGGACTGAGTTAGACCTGGGACACCAGGGGGGTGCAGTTAACAATCGGGTACAGGATAAAAAACAGCAGGCTTCGGACCTCGTAGGGTCAGAGGTCAATAACCCTGCTCCGGGCCATTATTGGCCCTTTTTTTTCGTACACATACTTTATAAGATATGTAATATTATCTTTAGCTGATGCAAATACTACTTTTAATTATCCAATCAATTAACTCCGTGGGTTTCCTGGAAACAGATTAAGCCTAGAATCTCCATTGATGTCTGGGAAACGCCCCTATATACTCCCAACATATGTTAAAAAAATAAATAAATAAAAATAAAAATCTACAGTTTACTATAAAATACTATAGTCCTTACTACAGTACCAGTGTCCGCATTTTATTACGTTATAGCCTTACTCTAAAATGGATGAAATAAAATAAAAATCCTCATCTACACACAATACCCCATAATGACAAAGTGAAAACAGTTTTTTATTTTTTATTTTTTGCAAATTTCTACAAAAAAATTAAAACAGAAATACCTTATTTACATACAGTGCCTTGCGAAAGTATTCGGCCCCCTTGAACTTTGCGACCTTTTACCACATTTCAGGCTTCAAACATAAAGATATAAAACTGTATTTTTTTGTGAAGAATCAACAACAAGTGGGACACAATCATGAAGTGGAACGACATTTATTGGATATTTCAAACTTTTTTAACAAATCAAGAACTGAAAAATTGGGCGTGCAAAATTATTCAGCCCCCTTAAGTTAATACTTTGTAGCGCCACCTTTTGCTGCGATTACAGCTGTAAGTCGCTTGGGGTATGTCTCTATCAGTTTTGCACATCGAGAGACTGACATTTTTTCCCATTCCTCCTTGCAAAACAGCTCGAGCTCCGTGAGGTTGGATGGAGAGCATTTGTGAACAGCAGTTTTCAGTTCTTTCCTCAGATTCCCTTTTGTCCGCTTCTCCCATCTCTCTTTCCTTCTGTCCTCCTCTCCCACCCCTCTCCTTCTGTCCTCCTCTCACACCTCTTTCCTTCTGTCCTCCTCTCCCACCCCTCTTTCCTTCTGTCCGCCTCTCCCATCTCTCTCTCCTTCTGTCCTCCTCTCCCACCTCTCTCCTTCTCTCCTCCTCTCCCACCCCTCTCATTCTCTCCTCCTCTCCCACCCCTCTCCTTCTGTCCGCCTCTCCCATCTCTCTCTCCTTCTGTCCTCCTCTCCCACCTCTCTCCTTCTCTCCTCCTCTCCCACCCCTCTCATTCTCTCCTCCTCTCCCACCCCTCTCCTTCTGTCCTCCTCTCCCACCTCTCTCTCCTTCTGTCCTCCTATCCCACCTCTCTCTCCTTCTGTCCTCCTCTCCCACCCCTCTCCTTCTGGCCTCCTCTCCCACCTCTCTTTCCTTCTGTCCTCCTATCCCATCTCTCTCTCCTTCTGTCCTCCTCTCCCACCCCTCTCCTTCTGGCCTCCTCTCCCACCTCTCTCTCCTTCTGTCCTCCTATCCCATCTCTCTCTCCTTCTGGCCTCCTCTCCCACCCCTCTCCTTCTGTCCTCCTCTCCCACCTTTCTTTCCTTCTGTTCTCCTCTCCCACCTCATCCTTCAATGACTCCCCCCTCATCCTCTATTAATTTTCTCTCTAATTGCGGACGAGGAGTGTAATTATATGGTGGCTGTACCGTGCCACTGCACACCACTAACTTCTTTCCCAATCAGTGTTCTGTGTGTTCTTAAAGCTTAAGGGAGGACAGAGAGAGTGAGTTTAAAATATATATATATATACAAAAAAAGTATCTTTATTTAATGAGAGTGAGCGATTGAAAGATAGAGAGAGAACGGGAGTGAGAGAGAGAAAGAGAACAGAGAGAGAGAGAACGGGAATGAGAGAGGGAAATAAAAGAGAGAATGGGAGTGAGAGAGAGAAAGAGAACAGAGAGAGAGAACGGGAATGAGAGAGGGAAATAAAAGAGAGAATGGGAGTGAGAGAGAGAAAGAGAACAGAGAGAGAGAGAACGGGAATGAGAGAGGGAAAGAAAAGAGAGAATGGGAGTGAGAGAGGGAAAGAGAACAGAGAGAGAGAGAACGGGAATGAGAGAGGGAAAGAAAAGAGAGAATGGGAGTGAGAGAGAGAAAGAGAACAGAGTGAGAGAGAACGGGAATGAGAGAGGGAAAGAAAAGAGAGAACGGGAGTGAGAGAGGGAAAGAGAACAGAGAGAGAGAGAACGGGAATGAGAGAGGGAAAGAAAAGAGAGAATGGGAGTGAGAGAGAGAAAGAGAACAGAGTGAGAGAGAACGGGAATGAGAGAGGGAAAGAAAAGAGAACGGGAGTGAGAGAGAAAGAGAACAGAGAGAAAGAGAACGGGAGTGAGAGAGAGAAAGAGAACAGAGAGAAAGAGAACGGGAGTGAGAGAGAGAAAGAGAACAGAGAGAAAGAGAACGGGAGTGAGAGAGAGAAAGATAGGAGAGAGAACAGAGAGAGAGAGAGCTGTTCTGTTCTGCAGCTCTACGCTAACCTTTACTGTAATTACGTTGATCACACAGCGGCGGGAAGCAGGAATTTGTCATTACCCGCCAATCACCATTAAACCTGTGTGAAAAGCCGCCAGGGAACCACAACACTACCTCTGAGAACCGTGTTCAAAAAGAGAGATTACCTGTTGTTTCAGGGGAGAAAAGCAGGGTTTGGGCCAAAAAACACTCTGTTTGCAATAAAGGTGTTGGCTCTTTCCTCAGAAGGTTTTCAGGGTACAGACAAGAACGCAGAGCACAGACAGCATTCCTCCTGTTCTCACCCAGACAGCATTCCTCCTGTTCTCACCCAGAAAGCATTCCTCCTGTTCTCACCCAGACAGCATTCCTCCTGTTCTCACCCAGACATCATTCCTCCTGATCTCACCCAGACAAAATTCCTCCTGGTCTCACCCAGACAGCATTCCTCCTGTTCTCACCCAGACAGCATTCCTCCTGTTCTCACCCAGACAGCATTCCTCCTGTTCTCACCCAGACAGCGTTCCTCCTGTTCTCACCCAGACAGCATTCCTCCTGTTCTCACCCAGACAGCATTCCTCCTGTTCTCACCCAGACAGCATTCCTCCTGTTCTCACCCAGACAGCATTCCTCCTGTTCTCACCCAGACAGCATTCCTCCTGTTCTCACCCAGACAGCATTCCTCCTGTTCTCACCCAGACAGCATTCCTCCTGTTCTCACCCAGACAGCATTCCTCCTGTTCTCACCCAGACAGCATTCCTCCTGTTCTCACCCAGACAGCATTCTTCCTGTTCTCACCCAGACAAAATTCCTCCTGTTCTCACCCAGACAGCATTCCTCCTGTTCTCACCCAGACAGCATTCCTCCTGTTCTCACCCAGTCAGCATTCCTCCTGTTCTCACCCAGACAGCATTCCTCCTGTTCTCACCCAGACAGCATTCTTCCTGTTCTCACCCAGACAGCATTCCTCCTGTTCTCACCCAGACAGCATTCTTCCTGTTCTCACCCAGACAGCATTCTTCCTGTTCTCACCCAGACAGCATTCCTCCTGTTCTCACCCAGTCAGCATTCCTCCTGTTCTCACCCAGACATCATTCCTCCTGTTCTCACCCAGACAGCATTCCTCCTGTTCTCACCCAGTCAGCATTCCTCCTGTTCTCACCCAGACAGCATTCCTCCTGTTCTCACCCAGACAGCATTCCTCCTGTTCTCACCCAGACAGCATTCCTCCTGTTCTCACCCAGACAGCATTCTTCCTGTTCTCACCCAGACAGCATTCTTCCTGTTCTCACCCAGACAGCATTCCTCCTGTTCTCACCCAGTCAGCATTCCTCCTGTTCTCACCCAGTCAGCATTCCTCCTGTTCTCACCCAGACAGCACTCTTGACTCTCTCTGCCATTCTAGGTAAGAAGTAGTATTTCACTTAGTTTGATGGGGTTTGAAACTTTGAAAGACCAAAGACCCTACATGTCAATGGACCGACCGAGACCGACCTAGACTGACCGAGACCGGCCGAGACAGACAGAGACCGGCCGAGACCGACCTCGGTCTATGTATAAAAATCACAATATCTTGTTAAATAAGAAATTCAACACGTTTTGATTGGTTTAAACACAAAGTGATTCATAGCACACAAGATGAAAAGACATTCAACATGATCAGCAAGCGTGAACCAGCACATACAGAATGAAAGAGAGGCAAGCCAACCAATTCATACAATACATCTATAGATGAGATATCCAACAAAATAAAAATAATGGCTTAGTTTGTAGGCCTACACTGCAGAGTTCTAGCTTCATTACCAGTTTGTAGGGCTACACTGCAGAGTTATAGCTTCATTACCAGTTTGTAGGCCTACACTGCAGAGTTCTAGCTTCATTACCAGTTTGTAGGCCTACACTGCAGAGTTCTAGCTTCATTACCAGTTTGTAGGGCTACACTGCAGAGTTCTAGCTTCATTACCAGTTTGTAGGCCTACACTGCAGAGTTCTAGCTTCATTACCAGTTTGTAGGCCTACACTGCAGAGTTCTAGCTTCATTACCAGTTTGTAGGGCTACACTGCAGAGTTCTAGCTTCATTACCAGTTTGTAGGGCTACACTGCAGAGTTCTAGCTTCATTACCAGTTTGTAGGCCTACACTGCAGAGTTCTAGCTTCATTACCAGTTTGTAGGGCTACACTGCAGAGTTCTAGCTTCATTACCAGTTTGTAGGCCTACACTGCAGAGTTCTAGCTTCATTACCAGTTTGTAGGCCTACACTGCAGAGTTCTAGCTTCATTACCAGTTTGTAGGCCTACACTGCGGAGTTCTAGCTTCATTACCAGTTTGTAGGCCTACACTGCGGAGTTCTAGCTTCATTACCAGTATGTTGGCCTACACTGCAGAGTTCTAGCTTCATTACCAGTTTGTAGGGCTACACTGCAGAGTTCTAGCTTCATTACCAGTTTGTAGGCCTACACTGCAGAGTTCTAGCTTCATTACCAGTTTGTAGGCCTACACTGCGGAGTTCTAGCTTCATTACCAGTATGTTGGCCTACACTGCAGAGTTCTAGCTTCAAAATCAATACCAGACTCTCTGAACTTTAAAAATGCATGATTTTCTCCAACAGCGCTCAGACATCCATATAGCTTTCTCCATAACCTTCTCCTACAGCGCTCAGACATTCATATAGCTTCCTCCATAACCTTCTCCTACAGCGCTCAGACATCCATATAGCTTCCTTCATAACCTTCTCCTACAGCGCTCAGACATCCATATAGCTTCCTTCATAACCTTCTCCTACAGCGCTCAGACATCCATATAGTTTCCTCCTTAACCTTCTCCTACAGCGCTCAGACATCCACATAGCTTCCTTCATAAACAGTAGTGGGAGACAAGCAACCATTTCGAAGACAACCATCTAGTCTGCGACCGAAATGACACCCTCCTCCCTATTTAGTGCACTCCTTTTGACCAGAGCCCTATGGGCCCCAGTGAAAGCTAGTACACTATATAGAGAATAGGGTGCCAATTGGGACACCTAGTAGTCATATCCTCTTCACTATTAATGATTCACAAAGTCAGCAGCAGCTATGCATTATTAACCAGCTACATCTCAGACAACGGTCGAGTGAAACGGAACCCCCTCCCACCAACATTCCATCCAGTGAGCTGTTAACCCAACATTCCATCCAGTGAGCTGTTAACCCAACATTCCATCCAGTGAGCTGTTAACCCAACATTCCATCCAGTGAGCTGTTAACCCAACATTCCATCCAGTGAGCTGTTAACCCAACATCCCCCCGTAGATAGACAACGTCATCGTCACCCAGCTTTAGAAACACTACCTGTCCTAGACAGGTTAATTAACATCCCCCCGTAGATAGACAGTAGGAAGACAACGTCACCCTGCTTTAGAAACACTACCTGTCCCAGACAGATTAATTAACATTCCCCCGTAGATAGACAGTAGGAAGACAACGTCACCCTGCTTTAGAAACACTACCTGTCCTAGACAGGTTAATTAACATTCCCCCGTAGATAGACAGTAGGAAGACAACGTCATCGTCACCCTGCTTTAGAAACACTACCTGTCCTAGACAAGTTAATTAACATCCCCCCGTAGATAGACAGTAGGAAGACAACGTCACCCTGCTTTAGAAACACTACCTGTCCTAGACAGGTTAATTAACATTCCCCCGTAGATAGACAGTAGGAAGACAACGTCACCGTAACCCTGCTTTAGAAACACTGCCTGTCCCAGACAGGTTAATTAACATTCCCCCGTAGATAGACAGTAGGAAGACAACGTCACCCTGCTTTAGAAACACTACCTGTCCTAGACAGGTTAATTAACATCCCCCCCGTAGATAGACAGTAGGAAGACAACGTCACCGTAACCCTGCTTTAGAAACACTACCTGTCCCAGACAGGTTAATTAACATTCCCCCGTAGATAGACAGTAGGAAGACAACGTTACCATAACCCTGCTTTAGAAACACTACCTGTCCTAGACAGGTTAATTAACATCCCCCCGTAGATAGACAGTAGGAAGACAACGTCACCGTAACCCTGCTTTAGAAACACTACCTGTCCCAGACAGGTTAATTAACATTCCCCCGTAGATAGACAGTAGGAAGACAACGTCACCGTAACCCTGCTTTAGAAACACTACCTGTCCTAGACAGGTTAATTAACATTCCCCCGTAGATAGACAGTAGGAAGACAACGTCACCCTGCTTTAGAAACACTACCTGTCCTAGACAGGTTAATTAACATTCCCCCGTAGATAGACAGTAGGAAGACAACGTCACCGTAACCCTGCTTTAGAAACACTACCTGTCCTAGACAGGTTAATTAACATTCCCCCGTAGATAGACAATAGGAAGACAACGTCACCGTAACCCTGCTTTAGAAACACTACCTGTCCTAGACAGGTTAACCCAACATCCCCCGTAGATAGACAGTAGGAAGACAACGTCACCGTAACCCTGCTTTAGAAACATTACCTGTCCTAGGTTAATTAACATCCCCCCGTAGATAGACAGTAGGAAGACAACGTCACCCTGCTTCAGAAACACTACCTCGTTCCTACATAATGTATAATGTACACTGTAATAGATAATGCATCGGCACTAATGTATAATGTACACTGTAATAGATAATGCATCGGCACTAATGTATAATGTACACGGTAATAGATAATGCATCGGCATTACATCTTAGGCATCAGCACCAATGCGAAATCGGTGCCCCGCGTCATCATTCTGAGACGGAAGTAGAGAAGGAGACAATAGAGACATAATGAAATGAAAAGGGATGTGGGAAGGAAGGAAAAAAAACACTTACCGCAAACAGAGATCCCTGATAGACACATGCTCCTGTGGGAGTGAGGAGAAAACCAACCAAGTTAACATAAAGTTCAAAGGTCATTCTAGTACAATTACAAGTATGCACTTAAGGTCTTCTACCTACAGTTGAAGTCGGAAGTTTACATACACTTATGCTGGAGTCATTAAAACTCATTTTTTAACCACTCCACAAATTTCTTGATAACAAACTATAGTTTTGGCAAGTCGTTTAGGACATCTACTTTGTGTATGACACAAGTCATTTAAAAAAAAAAAGTTTACAGACAGATTGTTTCACTTATAATTCACTGTATCACAATTCCAGTGAGTCAGAAGTTTACATGCACTAAGTTGACTGTGCCTTTAAACAGCTTGGAACATTCCAGAAAATGATGTCAAGGCTTTAGAAGCTTCTGATAGGCTAATGGACATCTTTTGAGTCAATTGGAGGCGTACCTGTGGATGTATTTCAAGGTCTACCTTCAAACTCAGTACCTCTTTGGGAAAATCATAAGAAATCAGCCAAGACCTCAGAAAAAAAATTGTAGACCTCTACAAGTCTGGTTCATCCTTGGGAACAAGTTCCAAACGCCTGAAGGTACCATGTTCATCTGTACAAACAATAGTACGCAAGTATAAACACCATGGGACCACGCAGCCGTCATACCGCTCAGGAAGGAGACGCGTTCTGTCTCCTAGAGATGAACTTACATTGGTGAAAAAAGTGCAAATCAATCCCAGAACAACAGCAAAGGACCTTGTGAAGATGCTGGAGGAAACAGGTACAAAAGTATCTATATGCAGAGTAAAACGATTTCTATATCAACATAACCTGAAAGGCTGCTCAGCAAGGAAGAAGCCACTGCTCCAAAACCGCCATAGAAAAGACAGACTACGGTTTGCAACTGCACATGGGGACAAAGATCGTACTTTTTGGAGAAATGTCCTCTGGTCTGATGAAACAAAAATAGAACTGTTTGGCCTTAATGAGGAAGAAGGGGGAGGCTTGCAAGCCAAAGAACACCATCCCAACCATGAAGCATGAGGGTGGCAGCATCATGTTGTGGGGGGGCTTTGCTGCAGAAGTGACTGGTTCACTTCACAAAATAGATGGCATCCTGAGGAAGGGAAATTATGTGGATATATTGAAGCAACATCTCAAGACATCAGTCAGGAAGTTAAAGCTTGGTCATAAATGGGTCTTCCAAATGGACAATGACCCCAATGATACTGCCAAAGTTGGGGCAAAATGGCTTAAGGACAACAAAGTCAAGGTATTGGAGTGGCCATTACAAAGCCCTGACCTCAACCCTATAGAAAATGTGTGGGCAGAACTGAAAAAGCGAGTGCGAGCAAGGAGGCCTACAAACCTGACTCAGTTACACCAGCTCTGTCAGGAGGAATGGGCCAAAAATTCACCCAACTTATTGTGGGAAGCTTGTGGAAGGCTACCCGAAACGTTTGACCCAAGTTAAACAATGTAAAGGCAATGCTACCAAATACTAATTAAGTCTATGTAAACTTATGACCCACTGGGAATGTGATGAAAGAAATAAAAGCTGAAAGAAATCATTCTCTCTACTATTATTCTGACATCACACATTCTTAAAATAAAGTGGTGATCCTAATTGACCTAAGACAGGGAATTTTTACGAGGATTAAATGTCAGGAATTGTGAAAAAACTGAGTTTAAATGTAGTTGGCTGAGGTGTATGTAAACTTCCGACTTTAACTGTACATCAATATGACACTAGGTAAATGGTCCTACAGCACGTGTCCCCACCGGAGTCAGTGAGATGAACTTACTCTGAATTTCACAGTAGGTTGTAGCCATTCAAAAAAAAGGTAAGCTGTGATTTAAACAATGGAGTGGCCATATAATTATCCTTGCTCAATTGGAAGAGTTAATCGTTGAGAAAAACCAAACTATTGTTGCTGTGGCTGTGTGTGCACACGCTTCAATACCTCTGGAACTGGGGCTGACCCAAAATGACTCAGGAAATCTGATCTTGGGAAAGTGTCACTCTTGAGAGTTGAACAGACTTCACACTGTCACAACACTGGAAGTGAACAACGGTGGTGTAGATGTGACCAACCATCTGTCGTCTGTCGACACATACAGTGCTTTCTGTTTGTGTATACAGTTGACTATAGAATACTATAGTACTTACTACAGTGCCTTCGGAAAGTATTCAGACCCCTTGAATTGTTCCACATTTTATGACGTTACAGCCTGATACTAATTTGTTTAAATATATTTTAAAAAAAATCTTTCATCAATCTACACACTGCCATATTAGTGTTGTTTTAATGGGGCTGCCTTAGTAGTGTTGTTTTAATGGGGCTGCCATATTAGTGTTGTTTTAATGGGGCTGCCATATTAGTGTTGTTTTAATGGGGCTGCCATATTAGTGTTGTTTTAATGGGGCTGCCATATTAGTGTTGTTTTAATGGGGCTGCCATATTAGTGCTGTTTTAATGGGGCTGCCATATTAGTGCTGTTTTAATGGGGCTGCCATATTAGTGCTGTTTTAATGGGGCTGCCATATTAGTGCTGTTTTAATGGGGCTGCCATATTAGTGCTGTTTTAATGGGGCTGCCATATTAGTGCTGTTTCAATGGGGCTGCCATATTAGTGTTGTTTTAATGGGGCTGCCATATTAGTGTTGTTTTAATGGGGCTGCCATATTAGTGCTGTTTTAATGGGGCTGCCATATTAGTGCTGTTTTAATGGGGCTGCCATATTAGTGTTGTTTTAATGGGGCTGCCATATTAGTGTTGTTTTAATGGGGCTGCCATATTAGTGTTGTTTTAATGGGGCTGCCATATTAGTGCTGTTTTAATGGGGCTGCCATATTAGTGCTGTTTTAATGGGGCTGCCATATTAGTGTTGTTTTAATGGGGCTGCCATATTAGTGCTGTTTTAATGGGGCTGCCATATTAGTGCTGTTTTAATGGGGCTGCCATATTAGTGTTGTTTTAATGGGGCTGCCATATTAGTGCTGTTTTAATGGGGCTGCCATATTAGTGCTGTTTTAATGGGGCTGCCATATTAGTGCTGTTTTAATGGGGCTGCCATATTAGTGCTGTTTTAATGGGGCTGCCATATTAGTGTTGTTTTAATGGGGCTGCCATATTAGTGTTGTTTTAATGGGGCTGCCATATTAGTGTTGTTTTAATGGGGCTGCCATAGTAGTGTTGTTTTAATGGGGCTGCCAAATTAATGTTGTTTTAATGGGGCTGCCATATTAGTGTTGTTTTGAAGGGGTTGCCATAGTAGTGTTGTTTTAATGGGGCTGCCAAATTAGTGTTGTTTTAATGGGGCTGCCATATTAGTGTTGTTTTGAAGGGGTTGCCATAGTTGTACAGCACCCCTGACTAAGCACCCCCTTAGTCCACTGAGCTAGGCATTCCTTAAGATTTTAGGTCTCAAGTAAAGTTACCGAAAATAAACCTCTTCAAATTGATTATGGCAGCCCCCTCTACAAATATTTTTGGCTGTTATAATGTATTATAAATTCTATTGTTAAGCCTCACACATGCTTATAACAGGTAACAAAACACACCTGCAGGCTGTCAGTAAAGTGTGATAGCCACAGGTCTCTCTGTGGAGTCACAGGTCTCTCTGTGGAGTCACAGGTCTCTCTGTGGAGCCACAGGTCTCTCTGTGGAGGCACAGGTCTCTGTGGAGCCACAGGTCTCTCTGTGGAGCCACGGGTCTCTCTGTGATAGTCACAGGTCTCTCTGTGATAGTCACAGGTCTCTCTGTGGAGCCACAGGTCTCTCTGTGGAGCCACAGGTCTCTCTCATTTATTGAATTCAAGTCTGACCGAGTCGCCCTGTGGGAGAGGGCACCAAATCCACAGCGAAGCCTTATTGCCGTATGCTCCTGCAGAGACGTCTTACTGTGGCCCCACATTTCAATATCAGATGGTGGGGGTTATAATGCAATGTTTCCTAATTCATTTGACTGAACCTTGATAGAATACGCATTTCAATGACAAGGTAAAAGCCTAGGGTTATTATATTTGGGTTATAGTAAAGCAAGTTTATTTAGGGCATGGTTGTGAGTGACTCCCTGTGGGGCATTTGATCAATTCAATCTGAATCGGACAGATTGCAGATTAGAATGTGAATATAATGTCTGAGCAGTAATTACGAGTCATTCAGATGCTGATTCTGAAATGGGACATTTCTTCCTACAGGGAAAAGATAGCAAAGGAGCCAACTGGTTTAGATTATTAGACTGAGTGGTTCATACCTGTGTAATAACAGATATATTCTATTCTTTAATGTAATAACGCCTTGAGTTATATTTCTGTTTTAGAATGTCAGAACTAAATTGCCCAACCAGATAGAATGTTTGATGCAGAAAATATATATTTTTTAGCATCAACACAGTCAAATAGACTACATTTTGGCAACTTTGCGCAATCAACTAAATTATAAAGAATAGACCCATAGCCTATAACATTTTTGTAGACATACTAGATATGTTATTTCCATAATCAATTAATATATTGTTAATTCGCTTGACTTAAGAGCCAAAATACCCACCTTGTATTCCTGGAGTGGCGGTGAGAATTCCAGCCAAAGCGGCTACGAAGATCCATCCTAAACCCATGTTCACCGCATGCATACAAGACATTAAATCCAACGGTGCTGAATGCAGTATCTTTCTAGATCAAATCACACCGATTCTCAAATATAATTATTGGTTCCCCGAAGTTCCAGATAAACAACAACACCGGGAAAAGTAGGCAGTGTATGTTTGACCTGGCTAGAGAATAGTTCGCATGTTGAGCTACGCGTAAAGACAGCGGGTAGGACCAACGGGGACCGTCTCTCCCTCTCTGATAAACGGTGCGTGTCTGGACTCTGGAGAAAAGGGAATGCCGACCCAACTGTTCGCGTTCGGCGAAACTTCAAGACAAAAAAAAAAACGCAGGTGTCATCGACCGTGGATTTAAAAGCGGTACACCATGACGACCGGGGCGAAAATCCCTCTGGAAACCATATAATTATCCAGTGACCTCCGCTGCGCAAGAAGCGGGCCGACGCGGTAAAGTTACTTGCTATACAGCCTCTCCTCTCTCCAAACTGACTCACTCCACCGGGAGGATAAAACGCAGTAGGGATAGAAATGTATGATGTGCGGTCTGCTCACAATGAATACAAGATAGGGCGATGCATATGCCCCCATTTGAAAACGACAGCTAGTTTACATATCTCTCATTCCTATAACGTCATGCTTGAACGGGCCCGATATGATATGCTACTACCATAATGTTATTACGAGTTCAAATTAAATCAAATCACATGTTATTAGTCACATGGTTAGCAGATGTTAATGCGAGTGTAGCGAAATGCTTGTGCTTCTAGTTCAGACAATGCAGTAATATCTAAAAAGTAATCTAACCTAAGGATTTCACAACAACTACCTAACACACACAAGTGTAAAGGAATGAATAAGAATATGTACATAAAAAATATATGAATGAGCGATGGCCGAACGGCAAAGGCAAGATGCAGTAGATGGTATAGAGTACAGTATATACATATGAAATGAGTAATGTAGGGTATGTAAACATATAAAAGTGGCATTGTTTAAAGTGGCTAGTGATAGATTACATCAAGATAGCAAGATGCAGTAGATGGTATAGAGTACAGTATATACATATGAAATGAGTAATGTAGGGTATGTAAACATGATATAAAGTGGCTAGTGATACACTTATTACATCAATTTTTTTCATTATTTAAGTGGCTAAAGATTTGAGTTAATATGTTGAGTTCTATTAGGGGCAATGGTGTAAAACGACATGAACACTCCTTTGGGAAATAGCTGTATTGTAGCTATTGTATTATAGTGTTTAGACATTAGGCATAAATAATATTGGCTACTTGATTCAATGACCACTGTGGTCAATCTCAGTCTATTCAGAGAGCGCAGTCTGAGCTGAGATTCCTGGGGGGGTGGTCACGTGGGAGCAACCTAATAATCAACGGCAAAACGCTTTTTTGTCCCCAGCCATTTGAAGCCAAGAAAATACATCCAAAAGACTCGTGGACTTTTCCATTTGAAAACAACATTTGCCACCTCTGCCCCATGCATGCGTGAGATCCTCAGCGTTCTCTCCAAGTGAAAGTTGTCTATGTGCATCGCTGCGGGAAGGGGAACTAAAACAATCAGAAGTTTTTTAATAAATATGATTATTTTCACAAACAGCAGTGCACTTGGCCTTTAATAGTTCAGTATTAGAGGACCGATATAGCCATTTGTAGCAGGGCACTCCCAAACATCTTCCCCGTGGCTATGGCTATCTGCAACGGAAAATGCTATTAAACGAAGCCATTTAGATTGGGATTGGCTTTCTATCCAAATGCATCACCCTAAAAGTGATCTGAACGACTGTCTATCCAAATGCATCACCCTAAATGTGAGCTGAACTACTGTCTATCTAAAAGCCAATCATTGTGAATCCACGTGTTTATTTATTCATTCACCTTGATGGACTGATTACATCCAGACAGCTGATATTTAAGTGAGGCTCAGACTTGAACAGACCATAATAATCGTTGAACTGTTAATACATGGTGATACTGCCATCTGGTGTTACAAAAGAGGAACTGCATTCAGTCAGTGTATCGTTCCCTGGCCTATACAATATTATATTAATAGCAATTACATTTATAATGTTAGTTATTGAGCAGAAACTCTTATCCAGCAGTCTCCTTCAGCCATGCTTTACTCACAAGATCACATTCCATACCAGGGAACATTATCCAGTAGTCTCCTTCAGCCATCCTTTACTCACAAGAACACATTCCATACCAGGGAACATTATCCAGTAGTCTCCTTCAGCCATCCTTTACTCACAAGAACACATTCCATACCAGGGAACATTATCTAGTGGTCTCCTTCAGCCATCCTTTACCCACAAGATCACATTCCATACCAGGGAACATTATCTAGTGGTCTCCTTCAGCCATCCTTTACCCACAAGATCACATTCCATACCAGGGAACATTATCTAGTGGTCTCCTTCAGCCATCCTTTACCCACAAGATCACATTCCATACCAGGGAACATTATCCAGTAGTCTCCTTCAGCCATCCTTTACTCACAAGAACACATTCCATACCAGGGAACATTATCTAGTGGTCTCCTTCAGCCATCCTTTACCCACAAGATCACATTCCATACCAGGGAACATTATCTAGTGGTCTCCTTCAGCCATCCTTTACCCACAAGATCACATTCCATACCAGGGAACATTATCTAGTGGTCTCCTTCAGCCATCCTTTACCCACAAGATCACATTCCATACCAGGGAACATTATCTAGTGGTCTCCTTCAGCCATCCTTTACCCACAAGATCACATTCCATGCCAGGGAACATTATCCAGAGTGATTTAAAAGTCAATTCTAAATATGAAAATGTCCACAAGACAGTCAGTAAACCATAATAATCATCATATTTTATTCAATACAATATACACAGTCAGTAAAACATCAAATCACAAGGAACACTTCAAGCATCCTTATTCGTTGGGGTTTTCAGTACGAGTTCTTCACTCTTAAAGAGCAGGGCTTCACTCGACTGACTACTGACGATCGCTCGCTCTACGAAATGTCCTGCGGAGGCAAAGGGAAGAGAGAAGGGGGTGTCAGATATAGCTCGGCACGGTGCCTAGGTCTAGTCTATTGGTAGAGCTGCCGTCCCTGATCCACATACACCCCGGAGCAGAGGGGGATCCTCCCCCTTTCCCGTCCCTCTAACCACTCTTAAAAATGTTCCTTCATTTCATAATAATAAAAATACTAAGTAGGGAATTCCATGTAGATGTACCTATAGACAGCTGTTCTAGTCTTCTGGGTTCTAAGTAGGGAATTCCATGTAGATGTACCTATAGACAGCTGTTCTAGTCTTCTGGGTTCTAAGTAGGGAATTCCATGTAGATGTACCTATAGACAGCTGTTCTAGTCTTCTGGGTCCTAAGTAGGGGATTCCATGTAGATGTACCTATAGACAGCTGTTCTAGTCTTCTGGGTTCTAAGTAGGGGATTCCATGTAGATGTACCTATAGACAGCTGTTCTAGTCTTCTGGGTTCTAAGTAGGGGATTCCATGTAGATGTACCTACAGACAGCTGTTCTAGTCTTCTGGGTTCTAAGTAGGGAATTCCATGTAGATGTACCTATAGACAGCTGTTCTAGTCTTCTGGGTCCTAAGTAGGGGATTCCATGTAGATGTACCTATAGACAGCTTACATTGTTTAAGGGATATATCAGTGGAGACCACCTCTTCCTGGTCAGTAGGAGACACTATATTACATTGTTTAAGGGATATATCAGTGGAGACCACCTCTTCCTGGACAATAGGAGACACTATATTACATTGTTTAAGGGATATATTAGTGGAGACCACCTCTTTCAGGGCAATAGGAAACACCATATTTTTCTATATACTCAGCCAGGGAAAGGGAGAATCATGTCTAAACCAAATCAAAATGTATTTATATAGCCCTTCGTACATCAGCTGATATCTCAAAGTGCTGTACAGAAACCCAGCCTAAAACCCCAAACAGCAAGCAATGCAGGTGTAGAAGTGTAAACCAATTTAGGATGGTTCATTTTATAACTGGAGATTTAGCTGAATGTATCTATGATCTTCAATGCGTTTGGGAGCGATTGAGATACAGCAACATATCGTCAATGTATAACGAGATGACGTGATCAGCAGATTTTAGGGAAATTGGTGTTTTCATCGATTGACGAATTGCCTGGGCCATGAGTTCAATTTACAATAAAAAAATATCAAAGTATATTAAAAATACCTACCTATTGTTCACCTAATACATATTTTTTGCACTATTGGTTAGAGCCTATCAGTAAGCATTTCACTGTAAGGTCTACTACACCTGTTGTATTCAGCATTTCACTGTAAGGTCTACTACACCTGTTGTATTCAGCATTTCACTGTAAGGTCTACTACACCTGTTGTATTCAGCATTTCACTGTAAGGCCTACTACACCTGTTGTATTCAGCATTTCACTGTAAGGTCTACTACACCTGTTGTATTCAGCATTTCACTGTAAGGTCTACTACACCTGTTGTATTCAGCATTTCACTGTAAGGTCTACTACACCTGTTGTATTCAGCATTTCACTGTAAGGTCTACTACACCTGTTGTATTCAGCATTTCACTGTGAGGTCTACTACACCTGTTGTATTCAGCATTTCACTGTAAGGTCTACTACACCTGTTGTATTCAGCATTTCACTGTGAGGTCTACTACACCTGTTGTATTCAGCATTTCACTGTGAGGTCTACTACACCTGTTGTATTCAGCATTTCACTGTGAGGTCTACTACACCTGTTGTATTCAGCATTTCACTGTAAGGTCTACTACACCTGTTGTATTCAGCATTTCACTGTGAGGTCTACTACACCTGTTGTATTCAGCATTTCACTGTAAGGTCTACTACACCTGTTGTATTCAGCATTTCACTGTGAGGTCTACTACACCTGTTGTATTCAGCATTTCACTGTAAGGTCTACTACACCTGTTGTATTCAGCATTTCACTGTGAGGTCTACTACACCTGTTGTATTCAGCATTTCACTGTAAGGTCTACTACACCTGTTGTATTCAGCATTTCACTGTAAGGTCTACTACACCTGTTGTATTCAGCATTTCACTGTAAGGTCTACTACACCTGTTGTATTCAGCATTTCACTGTAAGGTCTACTACACCTGTTGTATTCAGCATTTCACTGTAAGGTCTACTACACCTGTTGTATTCAGCATTTCACTGTAAGGTCTACTACACCTGTTGTATTCAGCATTTCACTGTAAGGTCTACTACACCTGTTGTATTCAGCATTTCACTGTAAGGTCTACTACACCTGTTGTATTCAGCATTTCACTGTAAGGTCTACTACACCTGTTGTATTCAGCATTTCACTGTAAGGTCTACTACACCTGTTGTATTCAGCATTTCACTGTAAGGTCTACTACACCTGTTGTATTCAGCATTTCACTGTAAGGTCTACTACACCTGTTGTATTCAGCATTTCACTGTAAGGTCTACTACACCTGTTGTATTCAGCATTTCACTGTAAGGTCTACTACACCTGTTGTATTCAGCATTTCACTGTAAGGTCTACTACACCTGTTGTATTCAGCATTTCACTGTAAGGTCTACTACACCTGTTGTATTCAGCATTTCACTGTAAGGTCTACTACACCTGTTGTATTCAGCATTTCACTGTAAGGTCTACTACACCTGTTGTATTCAGCATTTCACTGTGAGGTCTACTACACCTGTTGTATTCAGCATTTCACTGTAAGGTCTACTACACCTGTTGTATTCAGCATTTCACTGTGAGGTCTACTACACCTGTTGTATTCATCATTTCACTGTAAGGTCTACTACACCTGTTGTATTCAGCATTTTACTGTAAGGTCTACTACACCTGTTGCATTCAGCATTTCACTGTAAGGTCTACTACACCTGTTGTATTCAGCATTTCACTGTAAGGTCTACTACACCTGTTGTATTCAGCATTTCACTGTAAGGTCTACTACACCTGTTGTATTCAGCATTTCACTGTAATGTCTACTACACCTGTTGTATTCAGCATTTCACTGTAAGGTCTACTACACCTGTTGTATTCAGCATTTCACTGTAAGGTCTACTACACCTGTTGTATTCAGCATTTCACTGTGAGGTCTACTACACCTGTTGTATTCAGCATTTCACTGTGAGGTCTACTACACCTGTTGTATTCAGCATTTCACTGTAAGGTCTACTACACCTGTTGTATTCAGCATTTCACTGTAAGGTCTACTACACCTGTTGTATTCAGCATTTCACTGTGAGGTCTACTACACCTGTTGTATTCAGCACTTCACTGTAAGGTCTACTACACCTGTTGTATTCAGCATTTCACTGTAAGGTCTACTACACCTGTTGTATTCAGCATTTCACTGTGAGGTCTACTACACCTGTTGTATTCAGCATTTCACTGTAAGGTCTACTACACTTGTTGTATTCAGCATTTCACTGTGAGGTCTACTACACCTGTTGTATTCAGCATTTCACTGTAAGGTCTACTACACCTGTTGTATTCAGCATTTCACTGTGAGGTCTACTACACCTGTTGTATTCAGCATTTCACTGTAAGGTCTACTACACCTGTTGTATTCAGCATTTCACTGTGAGGTCTACTACACCTGTTGTATTCAGCATTTCACTGTGAGGTCTACTACACCTGTTGTATTCAGCATTTCACTGTAAGGTCTACTACACCTGTTGTATTCAGCATTTCACTGTAAGGTCTACTACACCTGTTGTATTCAGCATTTCACTGTAAGGTCTACTACACCTGTTGTATTCAGCATTTCACTGTAAGGTCTACTACACCTGTTGTATTCAGCATTTCACTGTGAGGTCTACTACACCTGTTGTATTCAGCATTTCACTGTAAGGTCTACTACACCTGTTGTATTCAGCATTTCACTGTGAGGTCTACTACACCTGTTGTATTCAGCATTTCACTGTAAGGTCTACTACACCTGTTGTATTCGGCGCACGAGACAAATAAACTTTGATTTGATGTTTGTCAAATCAAATGAATTCATCATCATCATGGTAGGTACATACCGAAGCTAGCCGGCCGGTGGGAGCAGACATCCTCGACGACAGTCTGCATGTTGGCTATAAGCTGTTCCTTGGGCATGTCCAGCTGTGGCGAGGAAAAATGTTAAGCAGTTTTTATTTTTTCTGTTAAAAAGTAGACTCAGCGAAATGACTTTGCCACGAGTAGCATCGTATCCATTGCTATTAGCGAGATAATGTGATTAGTACTGAATACAAGGTAAACCAGTGGATTCTTCACACAACACACTAACAGACAGGGATGGACTGGCTCTGACTGCGGGTAACTCTTTTACCCAGGAGCCACTGCGGGAAAGAAATCAGAAGAAGAAATCACTGCGAAAATATCAATTTCAAGCTTTAAAATAACAACCATACTATAGCAAGCTTTGTTTTTATACTGAAAGACCCTCAGGCTTGACTGACTGATCCGTTTTCTAGCAGTGGTTCTGGTACCAGCCTTGACTTCTTTGACTGATTGACTGATCCGTTTTCTAGTAGTGGTTCTGGTACCAGCCTTTACTTTGACTGAGTGAGCCGTTTTCTAGTAGTGGTTCTGGTACCAGCCTTTACTTTGACTGAGTGAGTCGTTTTCTAGTAGTAGTTCTGGTACCAGCCTTTACTTTGACTGAGTGAGTCGTTTTCTAGTAGTGGTTCTGGTACCAGCCTTTACTTTGACTGACTGATCCGTTTTCTAGTAGTGGTTCTGGTACCAGCCTTTACTTCTTTGACTGAGTGAGTCGTTTTATAGTAGTGGTTCTGGTACCAGCCTTTACTTTGACTGAGTGAGTCGTTTTCTAGTAGTAGTTCTGGTACCAGCCTTTACTTCTTTGACTGAGTGAGTCGTTTTCTAGTAGTAGTTCTGGTACCAGCCTTTACTTCTTTGACTGAGTGAGTCGTTTTCTAGTAGTAGTTCTGGTACCAGCCTTTACTTCTTTGACTGAGTGAGTCGTTTTCTAGTAGTGGTTCTGGTACCAGCCTTTACTTTGACTGAGTGAGTCGTTTTCTAGTAGTAGTTCTGGTACCAGCCTTTACTTTGACTGAGTGATCCGTTTTCTAGTAGTGGTTCTGGTACCAGCCTTTACTTTGACTGAGTGAGTCATTTTCTAGTAGTGGTTCTGGTACCAGCCTTTACTTCTTTGACTGACTGATCCGTTTTCTAGTAGTGGTTCTGGTACCAGCCTTTACTTTGACTGAGTGAGTCGTTTTCTAGTAGTGGTTCTGGTACCAGCCTTTACTTTGACTGAGTGAGTCGTTTTCTAGTAGTGGTTCTGGTACCAGCCTTTACTTCTTTGACTGAGTGAGTTGTTTTCTAGTAGTGGTTCTGGTACCAGCCTTTACTTCTTTGACTGAGTGAGTTGTTTTCTAGTAGTGGTTCTGGTACCAGCCTTTACTTCTTTGACTGAGTGAGTTGTTTTCTAGTAGTGGTTCTGGTACCAGCCTTTACTTCTTTGACTGAGTGAGTTGTTTTCTAGTAGTGGTTCTGGTACCAGCCTTTACTTCTTTGACTGACTGAGTGAGCCGTTTGTTCTACATTGTAGAATAATAGTGAAGATATCAAAACTATGAAATAACACATATGGAATCATGTAGTAACCAAAAAAAGGGTGGCTACTTTGAAGAAACTAAAATATATTTTGATTTGTTTGACACATGATACAATGTAGAAAATAGTAAAATAAAATAAAAACTTGAATGAGTAGGTGTCCAAACTTTTGGCTGGTACTTTAAATATATACATATACACAATTTGAATAGCAGGACACCGTAAAGTCCACTATCCCTCTGAAGAGCATTATGTTGGAAGCACCTCTATGAGTGAGGCTGTTTGAGAAGGTTCGAATCCTAAGAAACCTGCCTTACACATTGTTGGAATTACAATAGACCAACATAGCTACTGTAGTAGGTCAACGCTGTGTACTGGGACACCTTGGTAGAGCATTGTGGTACTCATGTGAATTTGTTTTCTTTTTTGCCAATAGCTACTTTTCTTACTGAGGAGTTGGCAACACTGCTCCCAACACCTTCAGACTTACCGTTCCTACTCTAGTGATGACAGCGTCCTTCAGACTTACCGTTACTACTCTAGTGATGACAGCGTTCCTACTCTAGTGATGACAGCGTTCCTTCAGACTTACCGTTCCTTCTCTAGTGATGACAGCGTTCCTTCAGACTTACCGTTCCTTCTCTAGTGATGACAGCGTTCCTACTCTAGTGATGACAGCGTTCCTTCAGACTTACCGTTCCTACTCTAGTGATGACAGGGTTCCTACTCTAGTGATGACAGCGTTCCTTCAGACTTACCGTTCCTTCTCTAGTGATGACAGCGTTCCTACTCTAGTGATGACAGCGTTCCTTCAGACTTACCGTTCCTACTCTAGTGATGACAGGGTTCCTACTCTAGTGATGACAGCGTTCCTTCAGACTTACCGTTCCTTCTCTAGTGATGACAGCGTTCCTACTCTAGTGATGACAGCGTTCCTTCAGACTTACCGTTCCTTCTCTAGTGATGACAGCGTTCCTACTCTAGTGATGACAGTGTTCCTTCAGACTTACCGTTACTACTCTAGTGATGACAGCGTTCCTACTCTAGTGATGACAGCGTTCCTTCAGACTTACCGTTCCTTCTCTAGTGATGACAGCGTTCCTACTCTAGTGATGACAGCGTTCCTTCAGACTTACCGTTCCTTCTCTAGTGATGACAGCGTTCCTACTCTAGTGATGACAGCGTCCTTCAGACTTACCGTTCCTACTCTAGTGATGACAGCGTCCTTCAGACTTACCGTTCCTACTCTAGTGATGACAGCGTTCCTACTCTAGTGATGACAGCGTTCCTTCAGACTTACCGTTCCTACTCTAGTGATGACAGCGTTCCTACTCTAGTGATGACAGCGTTCCTTCAGACTTACCGTTCCTTCTCTAGTGATGACAGCGTTCCTACTCTAGTGATGACAGCGTTCCTACTCTAGTGATGACAGCGTTCCTTCAGACTTACCGTTCCTTCTCTAGTGATGACAGCGTTCCTACTCTAGTGATGACAGCGTTCCTACTCTAGTGATGACAGCCGTCCTACTCTAGTGATGACAGTGTTCCTTCAGACTTACCGTTCCTTCTCTAGTGATGACAGCGTCCTTCAGACTTACCGTTACTACTCTAGTGATGACAGCGTTCCTACTCTAGTGATGACAGCGTTCCTTCAGACTTACCGTTCCTTCTCTAGTGATGACAGCGTTCCTACTCTAGTGATGACAGCGTTCCTACTCTAGTGATGACAGCGTTCCTTCAGACTTACCGTTCCTTCTCTAGTGATGACAGCGTTCCTACTCTAGTGATGACAGCGTTCCTACTCTAGTGATGACAGCCGTCCTACTCTAGTGATGACAGTGTTCCTTCAGACTTACCGTTACTACTCTAGTGATGACAGCGTCCTTCAGACTTACCGTTCCTACTCTAGTGATGACAGCGTTCCTACTCTAGTGATGACAGCATTCCTTCAGACTTACCGTTCCTACTCTAGTGATGACAGCGTCCTTCTCCACTGCATACTCATGGCCAGTCTTGAACAACTCCAGCATCTTGGGAATGTCGACTCCAACCGACCCTGAAACAGTGAGACAGACAGACAGACAGATAGACAGACAGACAGAGAGAGAGAGAGAGAGAGAGACAGAGAGAGAAAGACAGACAGAGCACGTGAGAGAGACAGACAGAGAGACAGACAGACAGAGAAAGACAGACAGAGAGAGAAATATGGTTGTCATGTACTCCTAACTTCTACCTCTCTGAGCCTGGTTCCTCTCAAGTAAAGCTGGGGGGCTTAAAAACAGAAAACACCGACCACTTACCGCAGGCATTTTGTTGACAGTGTTCATTACGATAAGTACGTTAGCCTATTCTAGAGAAACGCAACGTTTCGAATTAAATACATTTTTGCTAACATGAATGATATTTAAAGGATGGCTACAACCATCAAACTAGCAGTGGTTCATGGGATAATAAAATAACCGTGGTACAAATGAATGTTAGAAACTAAAATGTATCATTGAATCGCATCGATTCAGTCAATTTGTTACAGTATGGATTTTTGTTAATATTTCCTCTACGTTTCTTTCTTCCAGGGAATTTCTTTGCCACTGTGCTTCTGATTGCTCTTTGGGGGATCTAAGGCGGGTTACTGTAAAGAACTTTCGTAAAGTGGACTGTATATGCAAATACAATTTGATTGATTGGTTGGTTGGTTGGTTGGTTGGTTGATTGGTTGATTACTGGAGTGTGACCTACCTCTCTTGTTCTTCGGGAACTTCTTTCGCAGTTTGTTCTTCAACGGCAGTAGTTTGGAGATCATGTCTGGGACCGCTACGTAGAAATCTGCATCCACTTCATCATCTAAGATCTACAATCATTAAGGACAACGGGTTGAGACATGAACTAAAACTAATGTGTGTGTAGGGGGTGGGGGGGGGGGGGGGGGGGGGGTGGCGGGTGGCAGAGAGAGAGAGACACAGAGACACAGAAAGACAGACAGAGAGAGAGAGAGACACACACAGAGACAGAGAAAGACAGACAGAGACACAGAGACTTGTGAAACTCACTTTCTGTACAAGGTCGGCCCCTCCCACAAACGCAGCTCCGTTCTCCTGGGCTACTTTAACTTGATCAGGATTCTGTACAGAAATAGACATAATAGACACAGTGTCATTTATTTACACAGTAATATCGTATGAGCACAATGCATGGGACCTATCCTGACATGGGGGGGGCGCAGGATACAGCTGATGTAAACGGTACCGTGAAATGCAAGTGTCATGGAACGTTACGTTAAGTGTGTTTATTTTAACTAAGACTTCACCCCCTGTATAATAAATTATAGAGATATAATGTAATTTAGCAGACTTCACCCCCTGTATAATAAATTATAGAGATATAATGTAATTTAGCAGACTTCACCCCCTGTATAATAAATTATAGAGATATAATGTAATTTAGCAGACTTCACCCCCTGTATAATAAATTATAGAGATATAATGTAATTTAGCAGACTTCACCCCCTGTATAATAAATTATAGAGATATAATGTGTAATTTAGCGGGCGCTTAGAGTACAGTGACTGCATACATGTTTTGTTTGCGCAATGCGGGAATTGAACCCACGCCCTTGATGTTGCTAGCGATACTTTCTTACTGTGGCACACAGAGGAGCCTCATGCTAGTTGACATACAGATTGTGTATTTTCATAAATCACCGCCAGCTCAACAAAAAATAATTTCAATAGAATGACGGATTAAAATTATTATTTTTAAATGACAGCAATGTCCGTCAAGGAAGACACAGCAGATTGATCAATTGAATATTTAGTTAGGACGAAAAAGGGAGATGATCAAGTATAAACAGTAGTTGATAGTCAGATAATATACCTCTGTGAAAACCGCAACTTTGTTGACTTCTGTCTTGAACGGATGAGGCAAATGAACAGTGCTGACAAAGGGATCCACTTTTTTCTGGAAGAGAAGATTCAAACCAAGCAGGTAAATACTGTACATCTTTGTTCTGATTCAAACCAAACAGGTAATACTGTACATCTGTTCTGCTTCTAACCAAGCAGGGGAATACTGTACATCTTTGTTCTGCTGTGAACTCAAAGCCGACATAAAAAAACTATGTGCATAACAGATGGATGAAGAAATCTGGATTTGACTAAACAATATTTACCTTCCTAGACTTCCATGACAATGGTCACCATGACAACACAAAGTGTACTTCCCAAACGGCACACCAGCCAGTACGTAGTGCACTACTTTTGAACAGAGTCTTTAGGGCCCTGGTAAAAGTAGTGCACTATATAGGGAACAGGGTGCCATAGGGCTCTGGTGAAAGTAGTGCACTATATAGGGAACAGGGTGCCATAGGGATCTGGTCTAAAGTAGTGCACTATATAGGGAACAGGGTGGCATAGGGCCCTGGTGAAAGTAGTGCACTATATAGGGAACAGGGTGACATAGGGACCTGGTGAAAGTAGTGCACTATATAGGGAACAGGGTGGCATTTGAGACACAGCCCAACCTCTTCTTTAAATCAACTATTCAAATGTTTTCTTAGTTTCGGGTGCTCTGAAATTATTCTGCGTTTCAATCTATGATTGTTACACACATTTTTCAACTTTTGTATTAATGATACAGCACTGTGAGGAAGTACGTACACCCCCTGAAAAGTTGTGCATTTGATTTATTTATTTTTTTTACATATTTTGGAGATTAGGATATGTGATCTTCATTTCAACACTGACAGATAAAGGTACCCTAATACAACAAATAACACTCAAATTATATTTGCAACCATTTATTTAACACAATTCTACAGAAATTAAATGTCCTTGGGCAGAAAAAAACGAGTACAGCCCACTTCAATAGCTTGTCTTGCCCCAGAAATCACTTCAATAGCTTGTGTTGCCCCAGAAATCACTTCAATAACTTGTGTTGCCCCAGAAATCACTTCAATAGCTTGTCTTGCCCCAGAAATCACTCCCATAACTTGTCTTGCCCCAGAAATCACTTCAATAGCTTGTGTTGCCCCAGAAATCACTTCAATAACTTGTCTTGCCCCAGAAATCACTTCAATAGCTTGTGTTGCCCCAGAAATCACTTCATGTAGGCATTTCTTGTGACTATCAGTCGACTGGGAGGAGTTTTTGTTCACTCTTGCATGTCTCCCTCAGCTTTTCTACAGGATCAACACCTGGGCTTTGACTCCATAACCCTCAGTATTTCTACAGGATCAACACCTGGGCTTTGACTCCATAACCCTCAGTATTTCTACAGGATCAACACCTGGGATTTGACTCCATAACCCTCAGTATTTCTACAGGATCAACACCTGGGCTTTGACTCCATAACCCTACATTTCTACAAGTGGTGCTCTCTGAATGTTCAGACAGACACAGCATTGGCCAAACTCCCTCTTTCTATATGAATCTGGTTTCATCGTTCCCTGCAGGCATCAGCTCTGCCATAACCACAGCTAGACTGGAGTTCAGAAGACAAAACAAATTCAGAAGACAAAACAAGCGAGAGGAATTCCTTGAAGATATTCAACACCCCTTGTTAGGACAATAAGTTTAATTTAATTTTTGAAGCAAACTGCACCACTATCCTATCAAGGGTTGATGAATATCTTCACATCTTCAGTCTTGATCTGCTACACGGGGTGACAGGGTAGCCTAGTTGTTAGAGTGTTGGACTAGTAACCGGAAGGTTGCAAGTTCAAATCCCAGAGCTGACAAGGTACAAATCTGTCATTCTGCCCCTGAAAAGGCAGTTAACCCACTGTTCCTAGGCCGTCATTGAAAATAAGAATTTGTTCTTAACTGACTTGCCTAGTTAAATAAAGGTAAACAAACTAACACTGTTCATGAACAGTTGCTCAAAAAGCGAGGGAGTGATTTCTTTTCTCCGAAGAGAAGAACTACAAATGTTTTTAAAAAATCTGTTCTATAGTTCTATTTTGCTCGTCCGTACCTTTTTCTCCAGCTTCATGTCCAACTTGAGGTTGATATAAACAGGCTGGTCCATAGTTGTGTAGTCCAGCGTCTGGAAACTCTTCAGCATGTCCACGGCCACCGCGGTCTCGTACACCGGCTTGGGGTAGAACCTGGTCACGTACACGTCATCCACCGGCGCCCACGCCGTCAGCCCGTACGGTTTGTGACGACCTGTGTTGTCTATAGGCTTCCGCTCTCTCTTCTCTTCTTTCTCTTTCTCATCTTTTTTGTCTTTTTTAAATGTCCTGTGGAGAAAAAAACATGTTTGTGTTATTTCAATGTCCTGTAGAGAGAGAAAAATGTGTTTTTATTAAATATGTTAATTTTGGTATATTGTGTGATGAATTATAATGTTTTATACACATGTTTTATTATTCTGTTTGAATTGTAATGTACAGTCGTGGCCAAACGTTTTGAGAATGACAGAAATATACATTTTCACAGAGTCTGCTGCCTCAGTTTGTATGATGGCAATTTGCATATAGTCCAGAATGTTATGAAGAATGATCAGATGAATTGCAAATAATTGCAAAGTCCTTCTTTTCCATGCAAATGAATTGAATCCCCCAAAAAACATTTCAACTGCATTTTAGCACTGCCACAAAAGGACCAGCTGACATCATGTCAGTGATTCTCTCGTTAACACAGGTGTGAGTGTTGACGAGGACAAGGCTGGAGATCACTGTCATGCTGATTGAGTTCGAATAACAGACTGGAAGCTTCTAAGGGAGGGTGGTGCTTGGAATCATTGTTCTTCCTCTGTCAACCATGGTTACCTGCAAGGAAACACGTGCCGTCATCATTGCTTTGCACAAAAAGGGCTTCACAGGCAAGGATATTACTGCCAGTAAGATTGCACCTAAATCAACTATTTATCGGATCATCAAGAACTTCAAGGAGAGCGGTTCAATTGTTGTGAAGAAGGCTTCAGGGTGCACAAGAAAGTCCAGCAAGCGCCAGGACCGTCTCCTACAGTTGATTCAGCTGTGGGATCGGGGCACCATCAGTACAGAGCTTGCTCAGGAATGGCAGCAGGCAGGTGTGAGTGCATCTGCACGCACAGTGAGACGAAGACTTTTGGAGGATGGCCTGGTGTCAAGAAGGGCAGCAAAGAAGCCACTTCTCTCCAGGAAAAACATCAGGAACAGATTGATATTCTGCAAAAGGTACAGGAATTGGACTGCTGAGGACTGGGGTAAAGTCATTTTCTCTGATGAATCCCCTTTCTGATAGTTTGGGGCATCCGGAAAAAAGCTTGCCCGGAGAAGACAAGGTGAGCGCTACCATCAGTCCTGTGTCATGCCAACATTAAAGAATCCTGAGACCATTCATGTGTGGGTTTGTTTCTCAGCCAAGGGAGTGGGCTCACTCACAATTTTGCCTAAGAACACAGCCATGAATAAAGAATGGTACCAACACATCCTCCGAGAGCAACTTCTCCCAACCATCCAGGAACAGTTTGGTGACGAACAATGCCTTTTCTAGCATGATGGAGCACCTTGCCATAAGGCAAACGTGATAACTAAGTGGCTCGGGGAACAAAACATAGATATTTTGGGTCCATGGCCAGGAAACTCCCCAGACCTTAATCCCATTGAGAACTTGTGGTCAATCCTAAAGAGGCGCTGGACAAACAAAACCCCCAAATTCTGACAAACTCCAAGCATTGATTATGCAAGAATGGGCTGCCATCAGTCAGGATGTGGCCCAGAAGTTAATTGACAGCATAACAGGGTGGATTGCAGAGGTCATTCTCAAAAATGTTGTACACGACTGTAAAAATAGATGCTTCATCTCAATGGACTCCCTGTAGAGATGAAATATGTTTGTGATTTTTTTTGTCTGATGGTGAATAATAATGTCTAAGATAAATGCATGTGTAAATGCCCATTCAGTAAACAACACATTTTATATTCCATCTGACTCTGTGAACGGAGAACATTCGATGTGTGTGTGTGTGTGTGTGTGTTAAATGACTTACTTCGCGGCAGCATAGGTCCTAACAGGAAGATGTCTGAGTGCAACCGGAGAAACACTCTTATATGTTGGACCACCAGCCACCAGGAGATGTCTTTGGCATCCTGCTAAAACTAAGAGAAAACCAACCACATAGCAAGTCACTTCGAGCTGGAATCCTTAAATGGTGAATCAACCACATTAAATTTACGATATTACAACAAAGAAGTTAACGCAAACAACAAACAGTTTGATTTCTCCCTCAGACATCTAAGCATGCACGATATAAGAGCACAATATGTACAGTAATGTTCCCCCACAAGGCTGCGGGCCTTTCCTTAGCTTGGCAACAAAAACAATAACAGCAGTGAGATAACGCCGTTAAGATTTGACTTTTACCTCACCACATTCCTAAAGAAAAGAATGTACTTTTTACTCCATACATTTTCCCTGACAGCCAAAAGTACTTGTTACATTTCGAATGGTTAGAAGAAGGACACTGGTCCAATTCACACACTTATCAAGAGAACTTCCCTGGTCATCTCTTACTGCCTCTGATCTGGAGGACTCACTAAACAGAGAACATCCCTGGTCATCCCTACTGCCTCTGATCTGGTGGACTCACTAAACAGAGAACATCCCTGGTCATCCCTACTGCCTCTGATCTGGAGGACTCACTAAACAGAGAACATCCCTGGTCATCCCTACTGCCTCTGATCTGGAGGACTCACTAAACAGAGAACATCCCTGGTCATCCCTACTGCCTCTGATCTGGAGGACTCACTAAACAGAGAACATCCCTGGTCATCCCTACTGCCTCTGATCTGGAGGACTCACTAAACAGAGAACATCCCTGGTCATCCCTACTGCCTCTGATCTGGAGGACTCAGTAAACAGAGAACATCCCTGGTCATCCCTACTGCCTCTGATCTGGAGGACTCGGTAAACAGAGAACATGCCTGGTCATCCCTACTGCCTCTGATCTGGAGGACTCACTAAACAGAGAACATCCCTGGTCATCTCTTACTGCCTCTGATCTGGAGGACTCACTAAACACAAATCAATGTTTAATTATGCCCCTGGCTATCTGCTAATTAAATAAGGAATTTGAAATTAATTTATACTTTTGATACTTAAGGACATTTAAAACCAAATACTTTTTACTCTAGTAGTATTTCACTGGGTGACTTTCACTTGAGGGTAAATCCATTTCAAGTCAATAACTTTGACAGCACTTCTTATGGTTTGAAGGAAACCTTCCATTCATACAGTGTATTCAGAAAGTATTCAGACCCCTGTACTTTTTCCACATTTTGTTACGTTACAGCCTTATTCTAAAGTTGATAAAAAACGTTTTAACTCTCAATCTACATTCAATACCCCATAATGACAAAGCAAAAACAGGTTTAGACATTTTTGCAAATGCATTAAAAATACTAAACTGATATACAACATTTACATAAGTACTCAGACATTTACATAAGTACTCAGACATTTACATAAGTACTTTATTCAGTAATTTGTTCAAGCAGCGATTACAGCATCAAGTCTTCTTGGGTATGATGTTAGAAGCTTGGCACACCTGTCTTTGGGGAGTTTCTCCCATTCTTCTCTGCAGATCCTCTCAAGCTCTGTCAGGATGGGTGGGGAGCGTCGCTGCACAGCTATTTTCAGGTCTCTCCAAGGATGTTCAATCGGGTTAAAGTCCGGGTTCTGGCTGGGCCACTCAAGGACATTGAGACTTGTCCCAAAGCCACTCCTGCGTTTTCTTGGCTGTGTGCGCTCTCTGTACTTTTCTCCGTTCATCTTTCCCTCGATCCCGATTTGTCTCCCAGTCCCTGAGGCTGAAAAACATCCCCACAGCATGATGATGCTGCCACCACCATGCTTCACAGTAGGGAAGGTGTCAGGTGTCCCCCAGACATGACGCTTGGCATTCAGGCAAAATAGTTCAATCAGACCAGAGAATCTTGTTTGTCATGGTCAACGTCCTTTAGGTGCCTTTTGACCTTCTGGAAGATTCTCCCATCTCCACAGAGGAACTCTGGAGCTCTGTCAGAGTGACCATCAGGTTCTTGTTCACCTCCCTGACCAAGGCACTTCTCCCCCGATTGCTCAGTTTGGCCAGGCGGCCAGCTCTAGGAAGAGTTTTGGTGGTTCCAAAATTCTTCCATTTAAGAATGATGGAGGCCACGGTGTTCTTGGGGGCTTTCGATGTTGCAGAAATTCTCTCTCTGACCTCTACGGACAATTCCTTCGACCTCATGACTTGGTTTTTGATCTAACATGCACTGTCAACTAGATGTCAACCAATTATGATTTTTCAATGCCGATACCGATTATTGGAGGACCAAAAAAAGGCGATATCGATTAATCAGACGGTTTTTATTTATCTATTTGTAATAATGACAATTACAACAATACTGAATGAACACTTATTTTAACTTAATATAATACATCAATAAAATCTATTTAGCCTCAAATAAATAATGAAACATGTTCAATTTGGTTTAAATAATGCAAAAACAAAGTGTTGGAGAAGAAAGTAAGAGTGCAATATGTGCTATGTAAGAAAGCTAACGTTTCAGTTCCTTGCTCAGAACATGAGAACATATGAAAGCTGGTGGTTCCTTTTAACATGAGTCTTCAATATTCCCAGGTAAGAAGTTTTAGGTTGTAGTTATTATAGGAATTATAGGACTATTTCTCTGTATCCGATCTATATTTCATATACCTTTGACTATTGGATGTTCTTAAGTATTAACTATTGCCAGTGTAACAGTATAGCTTCCGTCCCTCTCCTCGCTCCTACCTGGGCTCGAACCAGGAACACGTCGACAACAGACACCCTCGAAGCAGCGTTACCCATGCAGAGCAAGGGGAACAACTACTCCAAGTCTCAGAGTGAGTGACGTTTGGAACGCTATTAGCGCGCAACCTGCTAACTAGCTAGCCATTTCACATCGGTTACACCGAAGTTGAAGTCATAAACAGCGCAATGCTTGAGGCACAACGAAGAGCTGCTGGCAAAACGCACGAAAGTGCTGTTTGAATGAATGATTACGAGCCTGCTGGTGCCTACCATTGCTCAGTCAGACTGCTCCACCAAATCATAGACTTAGTTATAACATAACAACACACAGAAATACGAGCCTTCGGGTCATTAATATGGTCGAATCCGGAAACTATCATCTCGAAAACAAGACGTTTATTCTTTCCGTGAAATACGGAACCGTTCCGTATTTTATCTAACGGGTGGCATCCCTAAGTCTAAATATTCCTGTTACATTGCACAACCTTCAATGTTATGTCATAATTATGTAAAATTCTGGCAAATTAGTTCGTAACGAGTCAGGCGGCCCAAACTGTTGCATATACCCTGACTCTGCGTGCAATGAACGCAAGAGAAGTGACACCATTTCACCTGGTTAACATTGCCTGCTAACCTGGATTTATTTTAGCTAAATATGCAGGTTTAAAAATATATACTTCTGTGTAGTGATTTTAAGAAAGGCATTGATGTTTATGGTTAGGTACAGTCGTGCAACGATTATGCTTTTTTCGCAAATGCGCTTTTGTTAAATCATCCCGTTTGGCGAAGTAGGCTGTCTTTGTTAGGAAGAAATAGTCTTTACACAGTTCGCAACGAGCCAGGCGGCCCAAACTGCTGCATATACCATGACTCTGTTGCAAGAGAAGTGACACAATTTCCCTAGTTAAAATAAATTCATGTTAGCAGGCAATATTAACTAAATATGCATACTTGTGTATTGATTTTAAGAAAGGCATTGATATTTATAGTTAGGTACACGTTGGAGCAACGACAGTCCTTTTTCGTGAATGCGCATCGATTATATGCAACGCAGGACACGCTAGATAAACTAGTAATATTATCAACCATGTGTAGTTAACTAGTGATTATGATTGATTGGTTGTTTTTTATAAGATAAGTTTAATGCTAGCTAGCAACTTACCATGGATTCTGCTGCATTCGCATAACAGGCAGGCTCCTCGTGGAGTGCAATGTAAGGCAGGTGGTCAGAGTGTTGGACTAGTTAACCGTAAGGTTGCAAGATCGAATCCACTAGCTGACAAGGTACAAATCTGTCATTCTGCCCCTGAACAGGCAGTTAACCCACCGTTCCTAGGCCGTCATTGAAAATAAGAATGTGTTCTTAACTGACTTGCCTGGTTAAATAAAGTTGTAAAAAGAAAACTGGCCAAATCGGTGTCCAAAAATACAGATTTCCGATTGTTATGAAAACATGAAATCGACCATTCCGATTAATCGGTCGACCTCTACTGTCAACTGTGGGACCTTAAATAGACAGCTGTATGCCTTTCCAAGTCATGTCCAATGAATTGAATTTAGCACAGCTGGGCTACAATCAAGTTATAGAAATGTCTCAAGGATGATCAATGGAAACAGGATGCCCTGAGCTCAATTTCAAGTCTCATAGCAAAGGGTCTGAATACTCATGTAAATAAGATGTGTTTTTTCTATTTTTTTATAAATGTGCAACATTTTCTAAAAACCTGTTTTCCCTTTGTCATTATTGGGTATAGTGTGTAGATTGATGAAATAAAAATGTTTCCTCATCAATATTAGAATAAGGATGTAAAGTAACAAAATGTGGAAAAAGTCAAGGGGTCTGAATACTTTTCAACGGGAAAAAGTCACACTGCCCCGAGCTGGAGATATCAGGTCAGTTACCTTCCCTAGTCAGCTGGAGATATCAGGTCAGTTACCTTCCCTGGTCAGTCAGTCAGCTGGAGATATCAGGTCAGTTACCTTCCCTGGTCAGTCAGTCAGCTGGAGATATCAGGTCAGTTACCTTCCCTGGTCAGCTGGAGATATCAGGTCAGTTACCTTCCCTGGTCAACCAGTCAGCTGGAGATATCAGGTCAGTTACCTTCCCTGGTCAACCAGTCAGCTGGAGATATCAGGTCAGTTACCTTCCCTGGTCAACCAGTCAGCTGGAGATATCAGGTCAGTTATCACCATCTTTACTTTTACTCAAATATGAACATTTGGTACCTTTTCCACCACTGGACGTTTCAGCTGTCCAGTTAATTGTATGTTTTTCTAACCAGGCAATTAGTTAAGAACAAACTCTTATGTACAATGACGACATTCCCTGGCCAAACCAGGAAGACGCCGCCCTATGAGACCCCAAATCACGGCCGGTTGTGATTCAGCCTTGATTGCTGATTGATTGTTTAAAGTAAAGACGCATTTCACCCGACAATCTGTGAAGTTTAGCCAACTTAGAAACATGAAATCAACATATCCAAAAGGTTTGCATAGTAACGTTAGGTGACGAAAAAAAAATACAGGAATCGTATTCAAAACAAGTCGTACTCGTAGATACAATGTCAGACATTGATTGTGTCATCACGCTCACCAGCATAGACACTGCTGGGCAGATCAGTTAACCACACTAGAAAATGAGTTAGCGCACAGTGGTACATTTATGGACGCGATTTAAGCGTAAAAACAACAACTGGTTAGTTAGTCATATACTGGCGATAGTAGCTAAGACACTAGAACTTGCTAAAAATCTAACCTCGCTAATTAGCTACTGGCCCAAGTCGGCAGCTAAGAACTAACCCGACAATGTATTGGCAAGTTCTGATATATGTCGATATTTTATTGTAATAGTTGAATTGCATGAGAACAGACAACAACAAAAAAACAGTTCGTGGAACTGACCTTTTACAATCCTCGTGCAGGTTGCCATATTTGGTTTCTACGGGTGTCCTTCATTCAATTCGTCTCGTTTAGAAACAACGGAAGGTAACTTGGTTCCGAGGGGCACATACATGGCCCGTGCAATCTGGGATATTTGGGACGTCCATACCCCACATTGAAGTTGGAATTCAAAAGGTTTACATTTAGACACTAATCGGACAACACGTTCCGCTGTGTGTTCAAGTTGTCAGAACTGCTGATATGCATTTCTGACTGATGTTTGCAGATGTCATGAATGGAGGGTTTTGACAGCTCACAGCTGGAAACTAAACTTCTCTTGCAAATCAGGCCCGATGCAGTTGCATAGCTGTTGCTACGTTTGACATTTAGCGATACCCACTACTGTCAGCTAACAAATCAACAACAAGCAATTGTCACTATGTTTACAATCAACGATAGCTACTATTGCAAATGGCTAGTTAACTTCATTGAAATGTACAGTAGATAGCTAGGTTGGTTGGTTGGTAAAGCATTTACAATAGTGTTTTAAGTTAGTTATCAGACATAAATAAACCGTGTCTGCAGTTGCCAATATACTTCGAAAATATATCATTGGATGACAACCCCAGTGTTTATTTCATAACATGGGGTCTGCAGCCACTCAGCAGCCTAGGAACAAGCCCTGTTAAAGCGTTATTGATACTGTGATGCTGGTGCCACTGTCACCGCAACAGGACACGTGACCGGATGCTGGCGCCACTGTCACCGCAACAGGACACGTGACCGGATGCTGGCACCGCTGTCACCGCAACAGGACATGTGACCGTCTTGTGTTTAAACAGAAAAAACGCTTATGTAACTACTAAGCGCGATCCAAACTTCTTCTAGCCACCCATGAGGGAGGAACCTACATGCCAAGTATAGACCATATCTTGTGTTCCCTGCAGGTTGTTGAAAAGAGCAGAAGCTCAGTTCAGATTCCAGTCCTACCTACCTACAGGTTATGGAACATTTCCTTAATAAGGAGAAAGCCCCCCAAATCTATGTAAAAAAGACACTACAGTAAATAGTATTGTAACGACCCTGCGTTTATAATCGCGGATATCGACTCTACCGGTCGAGCATGCTTTTGGGACACAGTCGATAGCACGCTGGACTTCGGGCTAGAAGGTCGAGGGTTCGAGTATACTGCTCCCTGCCTGTTTCATTACAGTGTCTATTACCGTTTTTACAATAGCAATACTACAGTATTTATACTATAATAAACCTTACTACAGTATACTACAGTCATGTCCGCAAAAATACTACAGTGAACTGAATACTATAGTATACTACAGTCATCACGGTTGTGTTTTTGCGCAACAACACTACTGTGAATTCTATAGTATATCAATAGTAATACTACAGTATTTATACTAAAATAAACGTTACTATAGTATACTACAGTTATGCCCACATCACTCCAGTAAATACTATAGTATATCAATAGTAATACTACAGTATTTATACTGAAATAAACGTTACTATAGTATACTACATTTATGCCCGCATCACTCCAGTAAATACTATAGTATTATTACAGTATTTAGAGACACATTTTTATTCATATGGTAAAACTCTACTTTGTTATTTGTTGGGTTATTTGTTCCCAGAACTCCCACTGCATTGAATCAGGTCCATAAAATCAACTTTGAATGACATTCAGGCGTCCAAATGAGTCAGTCTCATAACTGAACCTAATTTTATCTCAGTATGAGCAGAGCACATACCTTCTTTCGTCGTTCTATAATCTACCTTGATGGAAATAAAGTGCCTTTAGCATTGCGTGTTTATTTTTAAATGTTTTATTTATTTTACCTTTTATTTAACTAGGCAAGTCAGTTAAGAACAAATTCTTATTTTCAATGGCGGCCTAGGAACAGTGGGTTAACTGCCTGTTCAGGGGGCAGAACGACAGATTTGTACCTTGTCAGCTCGGGGATTTGATCTTGCAACCTTCCGGTTACTAGTCCAACGCTCTAACCACTAGGCAACCTGCCTCCCTCCTCTAACCACTAGGCAACCTGCCTCCCTCCTCTAACCACTAGGCAACCTGCCTCCCTCCTCTAACCACTAGGCAACCTGCCTCCCTCCTCTAACCACTAGGCTACCTGCCTCCCTCCTCTAACCACTAGGCTACCTGCCTCCCTCCTCTAACCACTAGGCTACCTGCCTCCCTCTTCTAACCACTAGGCTACCTGCCTCCCTCCTCTAACCACTAGGCAACCTGCCTCCCTCCTCTAACCACTAGGCTACCTGGCACAGTCAAGGTTACAACAGTGCTACTGACTGGTACTTTCCTATAGCTTTCAATAACTTTTCCCCATAACTGTTTCACTGACAATCAGCTCTGCACACTCAAACTGAAATTTCAAGTATCCTCCCCTAGAATGAAATCCCCTAGAGAAAGCAGGTACCTCAAGAGACCATGTGTAATTCAATCTTTGGTGTTTGTCTACTAGGCATTTAACCTAGTTTGTTAGTGTTACCAGGCCTTTTAACCTGGTTTGTTAGTGTTACCAGGCCTTTTCACCTGGTTTGTTAGTGTTACCAGGCCTTTTAACCTGGTGTGTTAGTGTTACCAGGCCTTTTAACCTGATCTGGTGGTGTCCGTGTTCCTCAGATTAACAGGTATGCCAAAGGAAAACTATGATCCCCCGGATCCTCGTCGACTATACACCATCATGTCAGCCGAGGAGGTAGCCAACGGGAAAAAGTCACACTGGGCCGAGGTCAGTTACCTTCCCTGGTCAGTCAGTCAGTTGGAGATATCAGGTCAGTTACCTTCCCCAGTCAGTCAGTCAGCTGGAGATATCAGGTCAGTTACCTTCCCTGGTCAGTCAGTCAGCTGGAGATATCAGGTCAGTTACCTTCCCTGGTCAGTTGGAGATATCAGGTCAGTTACCTTCCCTGGTCAGCTGGAGATATCAGGTCAGTTACCTTCCCTGGTCAGTCAGTCAGCTGGAGATATCAGGTCAGTTACACTGTCAACTAGATGTCAACCAATTATGATTTTTCAATGCCGATACCGATTATTGGAGGACCAAAAAAAGGCGATATCGATTAATCAGACGGTTTTTATTTATCTATTTGTAATAATGACAATTACAACAATACTGAATGAACACTTATTTTAACTTAATATAATACATCAATAAAATCTATTTAGCCTCAAATAAATAATGAAACATGTTCAATTTGGTTTAAATAATGCAAAAACAAAGTGTTGGAGAAGAAAGTAAGAGTGCAATATGTGCTATGTAAGAAAGCTAACGTTTCAGTTCCTTGCTCAGAACATGAGAACATATGAAAGCTGGTGGTTCCTTTTAACATGAGTCTTCAATATTCCCAGGTAAGAAGTTTTAGGTTGTAGTTATTATAGGAATTATAGGACTATTTCTCTGTATCCGATCTATATTTCATATACCTTTGACTATTGGATGTTCTTAAGTATTAACTATTGCCAGTGTAACAGTATAGCTTCCGTCCCTCTCCTCGCTCCTACCTGGGCTCGAACCAGGAACACGTCGACAACAGACACCCTCGAAGCAGCGTTACCCATGCAGAGCAAGGGGAACAACTACTCCAAGTCTCAGAGTGAGTGACGTTTGGAACGCTATTAGCGCGCAACCTGCTAACTAGCTAGCCATTTCACATCGGTTACACCGAAGTTGAAGTCATAAACAGCGCAATGCTTGAGGCACAACGAAGAGCTGCTGGCAAAACGCACGAAAGTGCTGTTTGAATGAATGATTACGAGCCTGCTGGTGCCTACCATTGCTCAGTCAGACTGCTCCACCAAATCATAGACTTAGTTATAACATAACAACACACAGAAATACGAGCCTTCGGGTCATTAATATGGTCGAATCCGGAAACTATCATCTCGAAAACAAGACGTTTATTCTTTCCGTGAAATACGGAACCGTTCCGTATTTTATCTAACGGGTGGCATCCCTAAGTCTAAATATTCCTGTTACATTGCACAACCTTCAATGTTATGTCATAATTATGTAAAATTCTGGCAAATTAGTTCGTAACGAGTCAGGCGGCCCAAACTGTTGCATATACCCTGACTCTGCGTGCAATGAACGCAAGAGAAGTGACACCATTTCACCTGGTTAACATTGCCTGCTAACCTGGATTTATTTTAGCTAAATATGCAGGTTTAAAAATATATACTTCTGTGTAGTGATTTTAAGAAAGGCATTGATGTTTATGGTTAGGTACAGTCAAGCAACGATTATGCTTTTTTCGCAAATGCGCTTTTGTTAAATCATCCCGTTTGGCGAAGTAGGCTGTCTTTGTTAGGAAGAAATAGTCTTTACACAGTTCGCAACGAGCCAGGCGGCCCAAACTGCTGCATATACCATGACTCTGTTGCAAGAGAAGTGACACAATTTCCCTAGTTAAAATAAATTCATGTTAGCAGGCAATATTAACTAAATATGCATACTTGTGTATTGATTTTAAGAAAGGCATTGATATTTATAGTTAGGTACACGTTGGAGCAACGACAGTCCTTTTTCGTGAATGCGCATCGATTATATGCAACGCAGGACACGCTAGATAAACTAGTAATATTATCAACCATGTGTAGTTAACTAGTGATTATGATTGATTGGTTGTTTTTTATAAGATAAGTTTAATGCTAGCTAGCAACTTACCATGGATTCTGCTGCATTCGCATAACAGGCAGGCTCCTCGTGGAGTGCAATGTAAGGCAGGTGGTCAGAGTGTTGGACTAGTTAACCGTAAGGTTGCAAGATCGAATCCACTAGCTGACAAGGTACAAATCTGTCATTCTGCCCCTGAACAGGCAGTTAACCCACCGTTCCTAGGCCGTCATTGAAAATAAGAATGTGTTCTTAACTGACTTGCCTGGTTAAATAAAGTTGTAAAAAGAAAACTGGCCAAATCGGTGTCCAAAAATACAGATTTCCGATTGTTATGAAAACATGAAATCGACCATTCCGATTAATCGGTCGACCTCTACTGTCAACTGTGGGACCTTAAATAGACAGCTGTATGCCTTTCCAAGTCATGTCCAATGAATTGAATTTAGCACAGCTGGGCTACAATCAAGTTATAGAAATGTCTCAAGGATGATCAATGGAAACAGGATGCCCTGAGCTCAATTTCAAGTCTCATAGCAAAGGGTCTGAATACTCATGTAAATAAGATGTGTTTTTTCTATTTTTTTATAAATGTGCAACATTTTCTAAAAACCTGTTTTCCCTTTGTCATTATTGGGTATAGTGTGTAGATTGATGAAATAAAAATGTTTCCTCATCAATATTAGAATAAGGATGTAAAGTAACAAAATGTGGAAAAAGTCAAGGGGTCTGAATACTTTTCAACGGGAAAAAGTCACACTGCCCCGAGCTGGAGATATCAGGTCAGTTACCTTCCCTAGTCAGCTGGAGATATCAGGTCAGTTACCTTCCCTGGTCAGTCAGTCAGCTGGAGATATCAGGTCAGTTACCTTCCCTGGTCAGTCAGTCAGCTGGAGATATCAGGTCAGTTACCTTCCCTGGTCAGCTGGAGATATCAGGTCAGTTACCTTCCCTGGTCAACCAGTCAGCTGGAGATATCAGGTCAGTTACCTTCCCTGGTCAACCAGTCAGCTGGAGATATCAGGTCAGTTACCTTCCCTGGTCAACCAGTCAGCTGGAGATATCAGGTCAGTTATCACCATCTTTACTTTTACTCAAATATGAACATTTGGTACCTTTTCCACCACTGGACGTTTCAGCTGTCCAGTTAATTGTATGTTTTTCTAACCAGGCAATTAGTTAAGAACAAACTCTTATGTACAATGACGACATTCCCTGGCCAAACCAGGAAGACGCCGCCCTATGAGACCCCAAATCACGGCCGGTTGTGATTCAGCCTTGATTGCTGATTGATTGTTTAAAGTAAAGACGCATTTCACCCGACAATCTGTGAAGTTTAGCCAACTTAGAAACATGAAATCAACATATCCAAAAGGTTTGCATAGTAACGTTAGGTGACGAAAAAAAAATACAGGAATCGTATTCAAAACAAGTCGTACTCGTAGATACAATGTCAGACATTGATTGTGTCATCACGCTCACCAGCATAGACACTGCTGGGCAGATCAGTTAACCACACTAGAAAATGAGTTAGCGCACAGTGGTACATTTATGGACGCGATTTAAGCGTAAAAACAACACAACTGGTTAGTTAGTCATATACTGGCGATAGTAGCTAAGACACTAGAACTTGCTAAAAATCTAACCTCGCTAATTAGCTACTGGCCCAAGTCGGCAGCTAAGAACTAACCCGACAATGTATTGGCAAGTTCTGATATATGTCGATATTTTATTGTAATAGTTGAATTGCATGAGAACAGACAACAACAAAAAAACAGTTCGTGGAACTGACCTTTTACAATCCTCGTGCAGGTTGCCATATTTGGTTTCTACGGGTGTCCTTCATTCAATTCGTCTCGTTTAGAAACAACGGAAGGTAACTTGGTTCCGAGGGGCACATACATGGCCCGTGCAATCTGGGATATTTGGGACGTCCATACCCCACATTGAAGTTGGAATTCAAAAGGTTTACATTTAGACACTAATCGGACAACACGTTCCGCTGTGTGTTCAAGTTGTCAGAACTGCTGATATGCATTTCTGACTGATGTTTGCAGATGTCATGAATGGAGGGTTTTGACAGCTCACAGCTGGAAACTAAACTTCTCTTGCAAATCAGGCCCGATGCAGTTGCATAGCTGTTGCTACGTTTGACATTTAGCGATACCCACTACTGTCAGCTAACAAATCAACAACAAGCAATTGTCACTACGTTTACAATCAACGATAGCTACTATTGCAAATGGCTTAATAAGGAGAAAGCCCCCCAAATCTATGTAAAAAAGACACTACAGTAAATAGTATTGTAACGACCCTGCGTTTATAATCGCGGATATCGACTCTACCGGTCGAGCATGCTTTTGGGACACAGTCGATAGCACGCTGGACTTCGGGCTAGAAGGTCGAGGGTTCGAGTATACTGCTCCCTGCCTGTTTCATTACAGTGTCTATTACCGTTTTTACAATAGCAATACTACAGTATTTATACTATAATAAACCTTACTACAGTATACTACAGTCATGTCCGCAAAAATACTACAGTGAACTGAATACTATAGTATACTACAGTCATCACGGTTGTGTTTTTGCGCAACAACACTACTGTGAATTCTATAGTATATCAATAGTAATACTACAGTATTTATACTAAAATAAACGTTACTATAGTATACTACAGTTATGCCCACATCACTCCAGTAAATACTATAGTATATCAATAGTAATACTACAGTATTTATACTGAAATAAACGTTACTATAGTATACTACATTTATGCCCGCATCACTCCAGTAAATACTATAGTATTATTACAGTATTTAGAGACACATTTTTATTCATATGGTAAAACTCTACTTTGTTATTTGTTGGGTTATTTGTTCCCAGAACTCCCACTGCATTGAATCAGGTCCATAAAATCAACTTTGAATGACATTCAGGCGTCCAAATGAGTCAGTCTCATAACTGAACCTAATTTTATCTCAGTATGAGCAGAGCACATACCTTCTTTCGTCGTTCTATAATCTACCTTGATGGAAATAAAGTGCCTTTAGCATTGCGTGTTTATTTTTAAATGTTTTATTTATTTTACCTTTTATTTAACTAGGCAAGTCAGTTAAGAACAAATTCTTATTTTCAATGGCGGCCTAGGAACAGTGGGTTAACTGCCTGTTCAGGGGGCAGAACGACAGATTTGTACCTTGTCAGCTCGGGGATTTGATCTTGCAACCTTCCGGTTACTAGTCCAACGCTCTAACCACTAGGCAACCTGCCTCCCTCCTCTAACCACTAGGCAACCTGCCTCCCTCCTCTAACCACTAGGCAACCTGCCTCCCTCCTCTAACCACTAGGCAACCTGCCTCCCTCCTCTAACCACTAGGCTACCTGCCTCCCTCCTCTAACCACTAGGCTACCTGCCTCCCTCCTCTAACCACTAGGCTACCTGCCTCCCTCTTCTAACCACTAGGCTACCTGCCTCCCTCCTCTAACCACTAGGCAACCTGCCTCCCTCCTCTAACCACTAGGCTACCTGGCACAGTCAAGGTTACAACAGTGCTACTGACTGGTACTTTCCTATAGCTTTCAATAACTTTTCCCCATAACTGTTTCACTGACAATCAGCTCTGCACACTCAAACTGAAATTTCAAGTATCCCCCCCTAGAATGAAATCCCCTAGAGAAAGCAGGTACCTCAAGAGACCATGTGTAATTCAATCTTTGGTGTTTGTCTACTAGGCATTTAACCTAGTTTGTTAGTGTTACCAGGCCTTTTAACCTGGTTTGTTAGTGTTACCAGGCCTTTTCACCTGGTTTGTTAGTGTTACCAGGCCTTTTAACCTGGTGTGTTAGTGTTACCAGGCCTTTTAACCTGATCTGGTGGTGTCCGTGTTCCTCAGATTAACAGGTATGCCAAAGGAAAACTATGATCCCCCGGATCCTCGTCGACTATACACCATCATGTCAGCCGAGGAGGTAGCCAACGGGAAAAAGTCACACTGGGCCGAGGTCAGTTACCTTCCCTGGTCAGTCAGTCAGTTGGAGATATCAGGTCAGTTACCTTCCCCAGTCAGTCAGTCAGCTGGAGATATCAGGTCAGTTACCTTCCCTGGTCAGTCAGTCAGCTGGAGATATCAGGTCAGTTACCTTCCCTGGTCAGTTGGAGATATCAGGTCAGTTACCTTCCCTGGTCAGCTGGAGATATCAGGTCAGTTACCTTCCCTGGTCAGTCAGTCAGCTGGAGATATCAGGTCAGATACCTTCCCTGGTCAGCTGGAGATATCAGGTCAGTTACCTTCCCTGGTCAGTCAGTCAGCTGGAGATATCAGGTCAGTTACCTTCCCTAGTCAGTCAGTCAGCTGGAGATATCAGGTCAGTTACCTTCCCTAGTCAGTCAGTCAGCTGGAGATATCAGGTCAGTTACCTTCCCTGGTCAGTTGGAGATATCAGGTCAGTTACCTTCCCTGGTCAGTTGGAGATATCAGGTAGATTACCTTCCCTGGTCAGCTGGAGATATCAGGTCAGTTACCTTCCCTGGTCAGTTGGAGATATCAGGTCAGTTACCTTCCCTGGTCAGTTGGAGATATCAGGTCAGTTATCTTCCCTGGTCAGCTGGAGATATCAGGTCAGTTACCTTCCCTAGTCAGTCAGTCAGCTGGAGATATCAGGTCAGTTACCTTCCCTGGTCAGTTGGAGATATCAGGTCAGTTACCTTCCCTGGTCAGTTGGAGATATCAGGTCAGTTACCTTCCCTGGTCAGTCAGTCAGCTGGAGATATCAGGTCAGTTACCTTTCCTGGTCAGCTGTAGATAACAGGTCAGTTACCTTCCCTAGTCAGCTGGAGATATCAGGTCAGTTACCTTCCCTAGTCAGCTGGAGATATCAGGTCAGTTACCTTCCCTAGTCAGCTGGAGATATCAGGTCAGTTACCTTCCCTAGTCAGCTGGAGATATCAGGTCAGTTACCTTCCCTGGTCAGTCAGTCAGCTGGAGATATCAGGTCAGTTACCTTCCCTAGTCAGCTGGAGATATCAGGTCAGTTACCTTCCCTAGTCAGCTGGAGATATCAGGTCAGTTACCTTCCCTAGTCAGCTGGAGATATCAGGTCAGTTACCTTCCCTGGTCAGTCAGTCAGCTGGAGATATCAGGTCAGTTACCTTCCCTGGTCAGTCAGTCAGCTGGAGATATCAGGTCAGTTACCTTCCCTGGTCAGCTGGAGATATCAGTTCAGTTACCTTCCCTGGTCAGTCAGTCAGCTGGAGATATCAGGTCAGTTACCTTCCCTAGTCAGCTGGAGATATCAGGTCAGTTACCTTCCCTAGTCAGTCAGTCAGCTGGAGATATCAGGTCAGTTACCTTCCCTAGTCAGTCAGTCAGCTGGAGATATCAGGTCAGTTACCTTCCCTGGTCAGTTGGAGATATCAGGTCAGTTACCTTCCCTGGTCAGTTGGAGATATCAGGTAATTTACCTTCCCTGGTCAGCTGGAGATATCAGGTCAGTTACCTTCCCTGGTCAGTTGGAGATATCAGGTCAGTTACCTTCCCTGGTCAGTTGGAGATATCAGGTCAGTTATCTTCCCTGGTCAGCTGGAGATATCAGGTCAGTTACCTTCCCTAGTCAGTCAGTCAGCTGGAGATATCAGGTCAGTTACCTTCCCTAGTCAGTCAGTCAGCTGGAGATATCAGGTCAGTTACCTTCCCTGGTCAGTTGGAGATATCAGGTCAGTTACCTTCCCTGGTCAGTCAGGCAGCTGGAGATATCAGGTCAGTTACCTTCCCTAGTCAGCTGGAGATATCAGGTCAGTTACCTTCCCTAGTCAGTCAGTCAGCTGGAGATATCAGGTCAGTTACCTTCCCTAGTCATTCAGTCAGCTGGAGATATCAGGTCAGTTACCTTCCCTGGTCAGTTGGAGATATCAGGTCAGTTACCTTCCCTGGTCAGTTGGAGATATCAGGTAATTTACCTTCCCTGGTCAGCTGGAGATATCAGGTCAGTTACCTTCCCTGGTCAGTTGGAGATATCAGGTCAGTTACCTTCCCTGGTCAGTTGGAGATATCAGGTCAGTTATCTTCCCTGGTCAGCTGGAGATATCAGGTCAGTTACCTTCCCTAGTCAGTCAGTCAGCTGGAGATATCAGGTCAGTTTCCTTCCCTAGTCAGTCAGTCAGCTGGAGATATCAGGTCAGTTACCTTCCCTGGTCAGTTGGAGATATCAGGTCAGTTACCTTCCCTGGTCAGTTGGAGATATCAGGTCAGTTACCTTCCCTGGTCAGCTGGAGATATCAGGTCAGTTACCTTCCCTGGTTAGTTGGAGATATCAGGTCAGTTACCTTCCCTGGTCAGTCAGTCAGGGAGTCAGTCAACCAGTCAGCTGGAGATATCAGGTCAGTTACCTTCCCTAGTCAGCTGGAGATATCAGGTCAGCTACCTTCCCTAGTCAGCTGGAGATATCAGGTCAGTTACCTTCCCTGGTCAGTCAGTCAGCTGGAGATATCAGGTCAGTTACCTTCCCTGGTCAGTCAGTCAGCTGGAGATATCAGGTCAGTTACCTTCCCTAGTCAGCTGGAGATATCAGGTCAGTTACCTTCCGTAGTCAGCTGGAGATATCAGGTCAGTTACCTTCCCTGGTCAGTCAGTCAGGTAGTCAGTCAACCAGCTAGTTGGAGAGATCAGGTCAGTTACTTTCCCCAGTCAGCTGGAGATATCAGGTCAGTTACCTTCCCTAGTCAGCTGGAGATATCAGGTCAGTTACCTTCCCTAGTCAGCTGTAGATATCAGGTCAGTTACCTTCCCTGGTCAGTTTGAGATATCAGGTCAGTTACCTTCCCTGGTCAGTTGGAGATATCAGGTCAGTTACCTTCCCTGGTCAGCTGGAGATATCAGGTCAGTTACCTTCCCTGGTCAGTCAGTCAGGGAGTCAGTCAACCAGTCAGCTGGAGATATCAGGTCAGTTACCTTCCCTAGTCAGCTGGAGATATCAGGTCAGCTACCTTCCCTAGTCAGCTGGAGATATCAGGTCAGTTACCTTCCCTGGTCAGTCAGTCAGCTGGAGATATCAGGTCAGTTACCTTCCCTGGTCAGTCAGTCAGCTGGAGATATCAGGTCAGTTACCTTCCCTAGTCAGCTGGAGATATCAGGTCAGTTACCTTCCCTAGTCAGCTGGAGATATCAGGTCAGTTACCTTCCCTAGTCAGCTGGAGATATCAGGTCAGTTACCTTCCCTGGTCAGTCAGTCAGCTGGAGATATCAGGTCAGTTACCTTCCCTGGTCAGTCAGTCAGCTGGAGATATCAGGTCAGTTACCTTCCCTGGTCAGCTGGAGATATCAGTTCAGTTACCTTCCCTGGTCAGTCAGTCAGCTGGAGATATCAGGTCAGTTACCTTCCCTAGTCAGCTGGAGATATCAGGTCAGTTACCTTCCCTAGTCAGTCAGTCAGCTGGAGATATCAGGTCAGTTACCTTCCCTAGTCAGTCAGTCAGCTGGAGATATCAGGTCAGTTACCTTCCCTGGTCAGTTGGAGATATCAGGTCAGTTACCTTCCCTGGTCAGTTGGAGATATCAGGTAATTTACCTTCCCTGGTCAGCTGGAGATATCAGGTCAGTTACCTTCCCTGGTCAGTTGGAGATATCAGGTCAGTTACCTTCCCTGGTCAGTTGGAGATATCAGGTCAGTTATCTTCCCTGGTCAGCTGGAGATATCAGGTCAGTTACCTTCCCTAGTCAGTCAGTCAGCTGGAGATATCAGGTCAGTTACCTTCCCTAGTCAGTCAGTCAGCTGGAGATATCAGGTCAGTTACCTTCCCTGGTCAGTTGGAGATATCAGGTCAGTTACCTTCCCTGGTCAGTCAGGCAGCTGGAGATATCAGGTCAGTTACCTTCCCTAGTCAGCTGGAGATATCAGGTCAGTTACCTTCCCTAGTCAGTCAGTCAGCTGGAGATATCAGGTCAGTTACCTTCCCTAGTCATTCAGTCAGCTGGAGATATCAGGTCAGTTACCTTCCCTGGTCAGTTGGAGATATCAGGTCAGTTACCTTCCCTGGTCAGTTGGAGATATCAGGTAATTTACCTTCCCTGGTCAGCTGGAGATATCAGGTCAGTTACCTTCCCTGGTCAGTTGGAGATATCAGGTCAGTTACCTTCCCTGGTCAGTTGGAGATATCAGGTCAGTTATCTTCCCTGGTCAGCTGGAGATATCAGGTCAGTTACCTTCCCTAGTCAGTCAGTCAGCTGGAGATATCAGGTCAGTTTCCTTCCCTAGTCAGTCAGTCAGCTGGAGATATCAGGTCAGTTACCTTCCCTGGTCAGTTGGAGATATCAGGTCAGTTACCTTCCCTGGTCAGTTGGAGATATCAGGTCAGTTACCTTCCCTGGTCAGCTGGAGATATCAGGTCAGTTACCTTCCCTGGTTAGTTGGAGATATCAGGTCAGTTACCTTCCCTGGTCAGTCAGTCAGGGAGTCAGTCAACCAGTCAGCTGGAGATATCAGGTCAGTTACCTTCCCTAGTCAGCTGGAGATATCAGGTCAGCTACCTTCCCTAGTCAGCTGGAGATATCAGGTCAGTTACCTTCCCTGGTCAGTCAGTCAGCTGGAGATATCAGGTCAGTTACCTTCCCTGGTCAGTCAGTCAGCTGGAGATATCAGGTCAGTTACCTTCCCTAGTCAGCTGGAGATATCAGGTCAGTTACCTTCCGTAGTCAGCTGGAGATATCAGGTCAGTTACCTTCCCTGGTCAGTCAGTCAGGTAGTCAGTCAACCAGCTAGTTGGAGAGATCAGGTCAGTTACTTTCCCCAGTCAGCTGGAGATATCAGGTCAGTTACCTTCCCTAGTCAGCTGGAGATATCAGGTCAGTTACCTTCCCTAGTCAGCTGTAGATATCAGGTCAGTTACCTTCCCTGGTCAGTTTGAGATATCAGGTCAGTTACCTTCCCTGGTCAGTTGGAGATATCAGGTCAGTTACCTTCCCTGGTCAGCTGGAGATATCAGGTCAGTTACCTTCCCTGGTCAGTCAGTCAGGGAGTCAGTCAACCAGTCAGCTGGAGATATCAGGTCAGTTACCTTCCCTAGTCAGCTGGAGATATCAGGTCAGCTACCTTCCCTAGTCAGCTGGAGATATCAGGTCAGTTACCTTCCCTGGTCAGTCAGTCAGCTGGAGATATCAGGTCAGTTACCTTCCCTGGTCAGTCAGTCAGCTGGAGATATCAGGTCAGTTACCTTCCCTAGTCAGCTGGAGATATCAGGTCAGTTACCTTCCCTAGTCAGCTGGAGATATCAGGTCAGTTACCTTCCCTGGTCAGTCGTCAGGAAGTCAGTCAACCAGTTAGTTGGAGAGATCAGGTCAGTTACCTTCCCCGGTCAGCTGGAGATATCAGGTCAGTTACATTCCCCGGTCAGCTGGAGATATCAGGTCAGTTACCTTCCCTGGTCAGCAGTCTGCTGGAGATATCAGGTCAGTTACCTTCCCTAGTCAGCTGGAGATATCAGTTCAGTTACCTTCCCTAGTCAGCTGGAGTTATCAGGTCAGTTACCTTCCCTGGTCAGTTGGAGATATCAGGTCAGTTACCTTCCCTGGTCAGTCAGTCAGCTGGAGATATCAGGTCAGTTACCTTCCCTAGTCAGCTGGAGATATCAGGTCAGTTACCTTCCCTAGTCAGCCAGTCAGCTGGAGATATCAGGTCAGTTACCTTCCCTAGTCATTCAGTCAGCTGGAGATATCAGGTCAGTTACCTTCCCCAGTCAGCTGGAGATATCAGGTCAGTTACCTTCCCTAGTCAGCTGGAGATATCAGGTCAGTTACCTTCCCTAGTCAGCTGGAGATATCAGGTCAGTTACCTTCCCTGGTCAGTTGGAGATATCAGGTCAGTTACCTTCCCTGGTCAGTTGGAGATATCAGGTCAGTTACCTTCCCTGGTCAGCTGGAGATATCAGGTCAGTTACCTTCCCTGGTTAGTTGGAGATATCAGGTCAGTTACCTTCCCTGGTCAGTCAGTCAGGGAGTCAGTCAACCAGTCAGCTGGAGATATCAGGTCAGTTACCTTCCCTAGTCAGCTGGAGATATCAGGTCAGCTACCTTCCCTAGTCAGCTGGAGATATCAGGTCAGTTACCTTCCCTGGTCAGTCAGTCAGCTGGAGATATCAGGTCAGTTACCTTCCCTGGTCAGTCAGTCAGCTGGAGATATCAGGTCAGTTACCTTCCCTAGTCAGCTGGAGATATCAGGTCAGTTACCTTCCCTAGTCAGCTGGAGATATCAGGTCAGTTACCTTCCCTGGTCAGTCAGTCAGGTAGTCAGTCAACCAGTTAGTTGGAGAGATCAGGTCAGTTACCTTCCCCAGTCAGCTGGAGATATCAGGTCAGTTACCTTCCCTAGTCAGCTGGAGATATCAGGTCAGTTACCTTCCCTAGTCAGCTGGAGATATCAGGTCAGTTACCTTCCCTGGTCAGTCATCAGGAAGTCAGTCAACCAGTTAGTTGGAGAGATCAGGTCAGTTACCTTCCCCGGTCAGCTGGAGATATCAGGTCAGTTACCTTCCCCGGTCAGCTGGAGATATCAGGTCAGTTACCTTCCCCGGTCAGCTGGAGATATCAGGTCAGTTACCTTCCCTAGTCAGCTGGAGATATCAGGTCAGTTACCTTCCCCGGTCAGCTGGAGATATCAGGTCAGTTACCTTCCCCGGTCAGCTGGAGATATCAGGTCAGTTACCTTCCCCGGTCAGCTGGAGATATCAGGTCAGTTACCTTTCCCGGTCAGCTGGAGATATCAGGTCAGTTACCTTCCCTAGTCAGGTGGAGATATCAGGTCAGTTACCTTCCCCGGTCAGCTGGAGATATCAGGTCAGTTACCTTCCCCGGTCAGCTGGAGATATCAGGTCAGTTACCTTCCCCGGTCAGCTGGATATATCAGGTCAGTTACCTTCCCTAGTCAGCTGGAGATATCAGGTCAGTTACCTTCCCTGGTCAGTCAGTCAGCTGGAGATATCAGGTCAGTTACCTTCCCTGGTCAGCAGTCTGCTGGAGATATCAGGTCAGTTACCTTTACTAGTCAGCTGGAGATATCAGTTCAGTTACCTTCCCTAGTCAGCTGGAGATATCAGGTCAGTTACCTTCCCTGGTCAGCAGTCAGCTGGAGATATCAGGTCAGTTACCTTCCCTGGTCAGTCAGTCTGCAGGAGATATCAGGTCAGTTACCATCCCTGGTCAGTCAGTCAGCTGGAGATATTAGGTCAGTTACCTTCCCTGGTCAGTCAGTCAGCTGGAGATATCAAGTCAGTTACCTTCCCTGGTCAGTCAGTCAGCTGGAGATATCAGGTCAGTTACCTTCCCTAGTCAGCTGGAGATATCAGGTCAGTTACCTTCCCTAGTCAGCTGGAGATATCAGGTCAGTTACCTTCCCCGGTCAGCTGGAGATATCAGGTCAGTTACCTTCCCTAGTCAGCTGGAGATATCAGGTCAGTTACCTTCCCCGGTCAGCTGGAGATATCAGGTCAGTTACCTTCCCCGGTCAGCTGGAGATATCAGGTCAGTTACCTTCCCCGGTCAGCTGGAGATATCAGGTCAGTTACCTTTCCCGGTCAGCTGGAGATATCAGGTCAGTTACCTTCCCTAGTCAGGTGGAGATATCAGGTCAGTTACCTTCCCCGGTCAGCTGGAGATATCAGGTCAGTTACCTTCCCCGGTCAGCTGGAGATATCAGGTCAGTTACCTTCCCCGGTCAGCTGGATATATCAGGTCAGTTACCTTCCCTAGTCAGCTGGAGATATCAGGTCAGTTACCTTCCCTGGTCAGTCAGTCAGCTGGAGATATCAGGTCAGTTACCTTCCCTGGTCAGCAGTCTGCTGGAGATATCAGGTCAGTTACCTTCCCTAGTCAGCTGGAGATATCAGTTCAGTTACCTTCCCTAGTCAGCTGGAGATATCAGGTCAGTTACCTTCCCTGGCCAGCAGTCAGCTGGAGATATCAGGTCAGTTACCTTCCCTGGTCAGTCAGTCTGCAGGAGATATCAGGTCAGTTACCTTCCCTGGTCAGTCAGTCAGCTGGAGATATTAGGTCAGTTACCTTCCCTGGTCAGTCAGTCAGCTGGAGATATCAAGTCAGTTACCTTCCCTGGTCAGTCAGTCAGCTGGAGATATCAGGTCAGTTACCTTCCCTAGTCAGCTGGAGATATCAGGTCAGTTACCTTCCCTAGTCAGCTGGAGATATCAGGTCAGTTACCTCCCCTAGTCAGCTGGAGATATCAGGTCAGTTACCTTCCCTAGTCAGTTGGAGATATCAGGTCAGTTACCTTCCCTAGTCAGCTGGAGATATCAGGTCAGTTACCTTCCCTGGTCAGTCAGTCAGCTGGAGATATCAGGTCAGTTACCTTCCCTGGTCAGTCAGTCAGTTGGAGATATCAGGTCAGTTACCTTCCCTGGTCAGTCAGTCAGGTAGTCAGTCAACCGGTCAGCTGTAGATATCAGGTCAGTTACCTTCCCTGGTCAGTCAGTCAGCTGGAGATATCAGGTCAGTTACCTCCCCTAGTCAGCTGGAGATATCAGGTCAGTTACCTTCCCTAGTCAGCTGGAGATATCAGGTCAGTTACCTTCCCTAGTCAGCTGGAGATATCAGGTCAGTTACCTTCCCTGGTCAGTCAGTAAGCTGGAGATGTCAGGTCAGTTACCTTCCCTGGTCAGTCAGTCAGCTGGAGATATCAGGTCAGTTACCTTCCCTGGTCAGTCAGTCAGTTGGAGATATCAGGTCAGTTACCTTCCCTGGTCAGTCAGTCAGCTGGAGATATCAGGTCAGTTACCTTCCCTGGTCAGTCAGTCAGTTGGAGATATCAGGTCAGTTACCTTCCCTGGTCTGTCAGTCAGCTGGAGATATCAGGTCAGTTACCTTCCCTGGTCAGTCAGTCAGTCAGCTGGAGATATCAGGTCAGTTACCTTCCCTAGTCAGCTGGAGATATCAGGTCAGTAACCTTCCCTAGTCAGCTGGAGATATGAGGTCAGTTACCTTCCCTAGTCAGCTGGAGATATCAGGTCAGTTACCTTCCCTAGTCAGCTGGAGATATCAGGTCAGTTACCTTCCCTAGTCAGCTGGAGATATCAGGTCAGTTACCTTCCCTAGTCAGCTGGAGATATCAGGTCAGTTACCTTCCCTAGTCAGCTGGAGATATCAGGTCAGTTACCTTCCCTGGTCAGTCAGTCAGTCAGCTGGAGATATCAGGTCAGTTACCTTTCCTGGTCAGTCAGTCAGCTGGAGATATCAGGTCAGTTACCTTCCCTGGTCAGTCAGTCAGTCAGCTGGAGATATCAGGTCAGTTACCTTCCCTGGTCAGTCAGTCAGTCAGCTGGAGATATCAGGTCAGTTACCTTCCCTGGTCAGTCATCAGGAAGTCAGTCAACCAGTTAGTTGGAGAGATCAGGTCAGTTACCTTCCCCGGTCAGCTGGAGATATCAGGTCAGTTACCTTCCCCGGTCAGCTGGAGATATCAGGTCAGTTACCTTCCCCGGTCAGCTGGAGATATCAGGTCAGTTACCTTCCCTAGTCAGCTGGAGATATCAGGTCAGTTACCTTCCCCGGTCAGCTGGAGATATCAGGTCAGTTACCTTCCCCGGTCAGCTGGAGATATCAGGTCAGTTACCTTCCCCGGTCAGCTGGAGATATCAGGTCAGTTACCTTTCCCGGTCAGCTGGAGATATCAGGTCAGTTACCTTCCCTAGTCAGGTGGAGATATCAGGTCAGTTACCTTCCCCGGTCAGCTGGAGATATCAGGTCAGTTACCTTCCCCGGTCAGCTGGAGATATCAGGTCAGTTACCTTCCCCGGTCAGCTGGATATATCAGGTCAGTTACCTTCCCTAGTCAGCTGGAGATATCAGGTCAGTTACCTTCCCTGGTCAGTCAGTCAGCTGGAGATATCAGGTCAGTTACCTTCCCTGGTCAGCAGTCTGCTGGAGATATCAGGTCAGTTACCTTCCCTAGTCAGCTGGAGATATCAGTTCAGTTACCTTCCCTAGTCAGCTGGAGATATCAGGTCAGTTACCTTCCCTGGTCAGCAGTCAGCTGGAGATATCAGTTCAGTTACCTTCCCTGGTCAGTCAGTCTGCTGGAGATATCAAGTCAGTTACCTTCCCTGGTCAGTCAGTCAGCTGGAGATATCAGGTCAGTTACCTTCCCTAGTCAGCTGGAGATATCAGGTCAGTTACCTTCCCTAGTCAGCTGGAGATATCAGGTCAGTTACCTCCCCTAGTCAGCTGGAGATATCAGGTCAGTTACCTTCCCTAGTCAGCTGGAGATATCAGGTCAGTTACCTTCCCTAGTCAGCTGGAGATATCAGGTCAGTTACCTTCCCTGGTCAGTCAGTCAGCTGGAGATATCAGGTCAGTTACCTTCCCTGGTCAGTCAGTCAGCTGGAGATATCAGGTCAGTTACCTTCCCTGGTCAGTCAGTCAGTTGGAGATATCAGGTCAGTTACCTTCCCTGGTCAGTCAGTCAGGTAGTCAGTCAACCGGTCAGCTGTAGATATCAGGTCAGTTACCTTCCCTGGTCAGTCAGTCAGCTGGAGATATCAGGTCAGTTACCTCCCCTAGTCAGCTGGCGATATCAGGTCAGTTACCTTCCCTAGTCAGCTGGAGATATCAGGTCAGTAACCTTCCCTAGTCAGCTGGAGATATGAGGTCAGTTACCTTCCCTAGTCAGCTGGAGATATCAGGTCAGTTACCTTCCCTAGTCAGCTGGAGATATCAGGTCAGTTACCTTCCCTAGTCAGCTGGAGATATCAGGTCAGTTACCTTCCCTAGTCAGCTGGAGATATCAGGTCAGTTACCTTCCCTAGTCAGCTGGAGATATCAGGTCAGTTACCTTCCCTGGTCAGTCAGTCAGTCAGCTGGAGATATCAGGTCAGTTACCTTTCCTGGTCAGTCAGTCAGCTGGAGATATCAGGTCAGTTACCTTCCCTAGTCAGTCAGTCAGTCAGCTGGCGATATCAGGTCAGTTACCTTCCCTGGTCAGTCAGTCAGTCAGCTGGAAATATCAGGTCAGTTACCTTCCCTGGTCAGTCAGTCAGTCAGCTGGAGATATCAGGTCAGTTACCTTCCCTGGTCAGTCAGTCAGTCAGCTGGAGATATCAGGTCAGTTACCTTCCCTGGTCAGTCAGTCAGCTGGAGATATCAGGTCAGTTACCTTCGCTGGTCAGCTGGAGATATCAGGTCAGTTACCTTCCCTGGTCAGTCAGTCAGCTGGAGATATCAGGTCAGTTACCTTCCCTAGTCAGCTGGAGATATCAGGTCAGTTACCTTCCCTGGTCAGTCAGTCAGCTGGAGATATCAGGTCAGTTACCTTCCCTGGTCAGTCAGTCAGCTGTAGATATCAGGTCAGTTACCTTCCCTGGTCAGTCAGTCAGCTGGAGATATCAGGTCAGTTACTTCCCCTAGTCAGCTGGAGATATCAGGTCAGTTACCTTCCCTAGTCAGCTGGAGATATCAGGTCAGTTACCTTCCCTAGTCAGCTGGAGATATCAGGTCAGTTACCTTCCCTGGTCAGTCAGTCAGCTGGAGATGTCAGGTCAGTTACCTTCCCTGGTCAGTCAGTCAGCTGGAGATATCAGGTCAGTTACCTTCCCTGGTCAGTCAGTCAGTTGGAGATATCAGGTCAGTTACCTTCCCTGGTCAGTCAGTCAGCTGGAGATATCAGGTCAGTTACCTTCCCTGGTCAGTCAGTCAGTTGGAGATATCAGGTCAGTTACCTTCCATGGTCAGTCAGTCAGTCAGCTGGAGATATCAGGTCAGTTACCTTCCCTGGTCAGTCAGTCAGTCATCTGGAGATATCAGGTCAGTTACCTTCCCTAGTCAGCTGGAGATATCAGGTCAGTTACCTTCCCTAGTCAGTCAGTCAGCTGGAGATATCAGGTCAGTTACCTTCCCTAGTCAGTCAGTCAGCTGGAGATATCAGGTCAGTTACCTTCCCTGGTCAGTCAGTCAGTCAGCTGGAGATATCAGGTCAGTTACCTTCCCTAGTCAGCTGGAGATATCAGGTCAGTTACCTTCCCTGGTCAGTCAGTCAGCTGGAGATATCAGGTCAGTTACCTTCCCTGGTCAGTCAGTCAGCTGGAGATATCAGGTCAGTTACCTTCCCTGGTCAGTCAGTCAGTTGGAGATATCAGGTCAGTTACCTTCCCTGGTCAGTCAGTCAGGTAGTCAGTCAACCGGTCAGCTGTAGATATCAGGTCAGTTACCTTCCCTGGTCAGTCAGTCAGCTGTAGATATCAGGTCAGTTACCTCCCCTAGTCAGCTGGAGATATCAGGTCAGTTACCTTCCCTAGTCAGCTGGAGATATCAGGTCAGTTACCTTCCCTAGTCAGCTGGCGATATCAGGTCAGTTACCTTCCCGGGTCAGTCAGTCAGCTGGAGATATTAGGTCAGTTACCTTCCCTGGTCAGTCAGTCAGCTGGAGATATCAAGTCAGTTACCTTCCCTGGTCAGTCAGTCAGCTGGAGATATCAGGTCAGTTACCTTCCCTAGTCAGCTGGAGATATCAGGTCAGTTACCTTCCCTAGTCAGCTGGAGATATCAGGTCAGTTACCTCCCCTAGTCAGCTGGAGATATCAGGTCAGTTACCTTCCCTAGTCAGCTGGAGATATCAGGTCAGTTACCTTCCCTAGTCAGCTGGAGATATCAGGTCAGTTACCTTCCCTGGTCAGTCAGTCAGCTGGAGATATCAGGTCAGTTACCTTCCCTGGTCAGTCAGTCAGCTGGAGATATCAGGTCAGTTACCTTCCCTGGTCAGTCAGTCAGTTGGAGATATCAGGTCAGTTACCTTCCCTGGTCAGTCAGTCAGGTAGTCAGTCAACCGGTCAGCTGTAGATATCAGGTCAGTTACCTTCCCTGGTCAGTCAGTCAGCTGGAGAAATCAGGTCAGTTACCTCCCCTAGTCAGCTGGAGATATCAGGTCAGTTACCTTCCCTAGTCAGCTGGAGATATCAGGTCAGTTACCTTCCCTAGTCAGCTGGAGATATCAGGTCAGTTACCTTCCCTGGTCAGTCAGTCAGCTGGAGATGTCAGGTCAGTTACCTTCCCTGGTCAGTCAGTCAGCTGGAGATATCAGGTCAGTTACCTTCCCTGGTCAGTCAGTCAGTTGGAGATATCAGGTCAGTTACCTTCCCTGGTCAGTCAGTCAGCTGGAGATATCAGGTCAGTTACCTTCCCTGGTCAGTCAGTCAGTTGGAGATATCAGGTCAGTTACCTTCCCTGGTCTGTCAGTCAGCTGGAGATATCAGGTCAGTTACCTTCCCTGGTCAGTCAGTCAGTCAGCTGGAGATATCAGGTCAGTTACCTTCCCTAGTCAGCTGGAGATATCAGGTCAGTAACCTTCCCTAGTCAGCTGGAGATATGAGGTCAGTTACCTTCCCTAGTCAGCTGGAGATATCAGGTCAGTTACCTTCCCTAGTCAGCTGGAGATATCAGGTCAGTTACCTTCCCTAGTCAGCTGGAGATATCAGGTCAGTTACCTTCCCTAGTCAGCTGGAGATATCAGGTCAGTTACCTTCCCTAGTCAGCTGGAGATATCAGGTCAGTTACCTTCCCTGGTCAGTCAGTCAGTCAGCTGGAGATATCAGGTCAGTTACCTTCCCTGGTCAGTCAGTCAGTCAGCTGGAGATATCAGGTCAGTTACCTTCCCTGGTCAGTCAGTCAGTCATCTGGAGATATCAGGTCAGTTACCTTCCCTAGTCAGCTGGAGATATCAGGTCAGTTACCTTCCCTAGTCAGTCAGTCAGCTGGAGATATCAGGTCAGTTACCTTCCCTAGTCAGTCAGTCAGCTGGAGATATCAGGTCAGTTACCTTCCCTGGTCAGTTGGAGATATCAGGTCAGTTACCTTCCCTGGTCAGTTGGAGATATCAGGTAATTTACCTTCCCTGGTCAGCTGGAGATATCAGGTCAGTTACCTTCCCTGGTCAGTTGGAGATATCAGGTCAGTTACCTTCCCTGGTCAGTTGGAGATATCAGGTCAGTTACCTTCCCTGGTCAGCTGGAGATATCAGGTCAGTTACCTTCCCTGGTTAGTTGGAGATATCAGGTCAGTTACCTTCCCTGGTCAGTCAGTCAGGGAGTCAGTCAACCAGTCAGCTGGAGATATCAGGTCAGTTACCTTCCCTAGTCAGCTGGAGATATCAGGTCAGCTACCTTCCCTAGTCAGCTGGAGATATCAGGTCAGTTACCTTCCCTGGTCAGCAGTCAGCTGGAGATATCAGGTCAGTTACCTTTCCTGGTCAGTCAGTCAGCTGGAGATATCAGGTCAGTTACCTTCCCTGGTCAGTCAGTCAGCTGGAGATATCAGGTCAGTTACCTTCCCTAGTCAGCTGGAGATATCAGGTCAGTTACCTTCCCTAGTCAGCTGGAGATATTAGGTCAGTTATCTTCCCTGGTCAGTCAGTCAGGTAGTCAGTCAACCAGTTAGTTGGAGAGATCAGGTCAGTTACCTTCCCCGGTCAGCTCGAGAAATCTGGTCAGTTACCTTCCCCGGTCAGCTGGAGATATCAGGTCAGTTACCTTACCTAGTCAGCTGGAGATATCAGGTCAGTTACCTTCCCCGGTCAGCTGGAGATATCAGGTCAGTTACCTTCCCCGGTCAGCTGGAGATATCAGGTCAGTTACCTTCCCCGGTCAGCTGGAGATATCAGGTCAGTTACCTTTCCCGGTCAGCTGGAGATATCAGGTCAGTTACCTTCCCTAGTCAGCTGGAGATATCAGGTCAGTTACCTTCCCCGGGCAGCTGGAGATATCATGTCAGTTACCTTCCCCGGTCAGCTGGAGATATCAGGTCAGTTACCTTCCCCGGTCAGCTGGATATATCAGGTCAGTTATCTTCCCTAGTCAGCTGGAGATATCAGGTCAGTTACCTTCCCTGGTCAGTCAGTCAGCTGGAGATATCAGGTCAGTTACCTTCCCTGGTCAGCAGTCTGCTGGAGATATCAGGTCAGTTACCTTCCCTAGTCAGCTGGAGATATCAGTTCAGTTACCTTCCCTAGTCAGCTGGAGATATCAGGTCAGTTACCTTCCCTGGTCAGCAGTCAGCTGGAGATATCAGTTCAGTTACCTTCCCTGGTCAGTCTGCTGGAGATATCAGGTCAGTTACCTTCCCTGGTCAGTCAGTCAGCTGGAGATATTAGGTCAGTTACCTTCCCTGGTCAGTCAGTCAGCTGGAGATATCAAGTCAGTTACCTTCCCTGGTCAGTCAGTCAGCTGGAGATATCAGGTCAGTTACCTTCCCTAGTCAGCTGGAGATATCAGGTCAGTTACCTTCCCTAGTCAGCTGGAGATATCAGGTCAGTTACCTTCCCTGGTCAGCTGGAGATATCAGGTCAGTTACCTTCCCTGGTCAGTCAGTCAGCTGGAGATATCAGGTCAGTTACCTCCCCTAGTCAGCTGGAGATATCAGGTCAGTTACCTTCCCTAGTCAGCTGGAGATATCAGGTCAGTTACCTTCCCTAGTCAGCTGGAGATATCAGGTCAGTTACCTTCCCTGGTCAGTCAGTCAGCTGGAGATATCAGGTCAGTTACCTTCCCTGGTCAGTCAGTCAGCTGGAGATATCAGGTCAGTTACCTTCCCTAGTCAGCTGGAGATATCAGGTCAGTTACCTTCCCTAGTCAGCTGGAGATATCAGGTCAGTTACCTTCCCTGGTCAGTCAGTCAGGTAGTCAGTCAACCAGTTAGTTGGAGAGATCAGGTCAGTTACCTTCCCCGGTCAGCTGGAGATATCAGGTCAGTTACCTTCCCCGGTCAGCTGGAGATATCAGGTCAGTTACCTTCCCTAGTCAGCTGGAGATATCAGGTCAGTTACCTTCCCTAGTCAGCTGGAGATATCAGGTCTGTTACCTTCCCTGGTCAGCTGGAGATATCAGGTCAGTTACCTTCCCCGGTCATCTGGAGATATCAGGTCAGTTACCTTCCCCGGTCAGCTGGAGATATCAGGTCAGTTACCTTTCCCGGTCAGCTGGAGATATCAGGTCAGTTATCTTCCCTAGTCAGCTGGAGATATCAGGTCAGTTACCTTCCCCGGTCAGCTGGAGATATCAGGTCAGTTACCTTCCCCGGTCAGCTGGAGATATCAGGTCAGTTACCTTCCCCGGTCAGCTGGATGTATCAGGTCAGTTACCTTCCCTAGTCAGCTGGAGATATCAGGTCAGTTACCTTCCCTGGTCAGTCAGTCAGCTGGAGATATCAGGTCAGTTACCTTCCCTGGTCAGCAGTCTGCTGGAGAAATCAGGTCAGTTACCTTCCCTAGTCAGCTGGAGATATCAGTTCAGTTACCTTCCCTAGTCAGCTGGAGATATCAGGTCAGTTACCTTCCCTGGTCAGCAGTCAGCTGGAGATATCAGTTCAGTTACCTTCCCTGGTCAGTCAGTCTGCTGGAGATATCAGGTCAGTTACCTTCCCTGGTCAGTCAGTCAGCTGGAGATATTAGGTCAGTTACCTTCCCTGGTCAGTCAGTCAGCTGGAGATATCAAGTCAGTTACCTTCCCTGGTCAGTCAGTCAGCTGGAGATATCAGGTCAGTTACCTTCCCTAGTCAGCTGGAGATATCAGGTCAGTTACCTTCCCTAGTCAGCTGGAGATATCAGGTCAGTTACCTTCCCTGGTCAGCTGGAGATATCAGGTCAGTTACCTTCCCTGGTCAGTCAGTCAGCTGGAGATATCAGGTCAGTTACCTCCCCTAGTCAGCTGGAGATATCAGGTCAGTTACCTTCCCTAGTCAGCTGGAGATATCAGGTCAGTTACCTTCCCTAGTCAGCTGGAGATATCAGGTCAGTTACCTTCCCTGGTCAGTCAGTCAGCTGGAGATATCAGGTCAGTTACCTTCCCTGGTCAGTCAGTCAGCTGGAGATATCAGGTCAGTTACCTTCCCTAGTCAGCTGGAGATATCAGGTCAGTTACCTTCCCTAGTCAGCTGGAGATATCAGGTCAGTTACCTTCCCTGGTCAGTCAGTCAGGTAGTCAGTCAACCAGTTAGTTGGAGAGATCAGGTCAGTTACCTTCCCCGGTCAGCTGGAGATATCAGGTCAGTTACCTTCCCCGGTCAGCTGGAGATATCAGGTCAGTTACATTCCCTAGTCAGCTGGAGATATCAGGTCAGTTACCTTCCCCGGTCAGCTGGAGATATCAGGTCAGTTACCTTCCCCGGTCAGCTGGAGATATCAGGTCAGTTACCTTCCCCGGTCAGCTGGAGATATCAGCTCAGTTACCTTTCCCGGTCAGCTGGAGATATCAGGTCAGTTACCTTCCCTAGTCAGATGGAGATATCAGGTCAGTTACCTTCCCCGGTCAGCTGGAGATATCAGGTCAGTTACCTTCCCCGGTCAGCTGGAGATATCAGGTCAGTTACCTTCCCTGGTAAGTCAGTCAGGTAGTCAGTCAACCAGTTAGTTGGAGAGATCAGGTCAGTTACCTTCCCCGGTCAGCTGGAGATATCAGGTCAGTTACCTTCCCCGGTCAGCTGGAGATATCAGGTCAGTTACCTTCCCCGGTCAGCTGGAGATATCAGGTCAGTTACCTTCCCTAGTCAGCTGGAGATATCAGGTCAGTTACCTTCCCCGGTCAGCTGGAGATATCAGGTCAGTTACCTTCCCCGGTCAGCTGGAGATATCAGGTCAGTTACCTTTCCCGGTCAGCTGGAGATATCAGGTCAGTTACCTTCCCTAGTCAGCTGGAGATATCAGGTCAGTTACCTTCCCCGGTCAGCTGGAGATATCAGGTCAGTTACCTTCCCCGGTCAGCTGGAGATATCAGGTCAGTTACCTTCCCGGGTCAGCTGGAGATATCAGGTCAGTTACCTTCCCCGGTCAGCTGGAGATATCAGGTCAGTTACCTTCCCCGGTCAGCTGGAGATATCAGGTCAGTTACCTTCCCTAGTCAGCTGGAGATATCAGGTCAGTTACCTTCCCCGGTCAGCTGGAGATATAAGGTCAGTTACCTTCCCCGGTCAGCTGGAGATATCAGGTCAGTTACCTTTCCCGGTCAGCTGGAGATATCAGGTCAGTTACCTTCCCTAGTCAGCTGGAGATATCAGGTCAGTTACCTTCCCCGGTCAGCTGGAGATATCAGGTCAGTTACCTTCCCCGGTCAGCTGGAGATATCAGGTCAGTTACCTTCCCTAGTCAGCTGGAGATATCAGGTCAGTTACCTTCCCTGGTCCGTCAGTCAGCTGGAGATATCAGGTCAGTTACCTTCCCTGGTCAGAAGTCTGCTGGAGATATCAGGTCAGTTACCTTCCCTAGTCAGCTGGAGATATCAGTTCAGTTACCTTCCCTAGTCAGCTGGAGATATCGGGTCAGTTACCTTCCCTGGTCAGCAGTCAGCTGGAGATATCAGTTCAGTTACCTTCCCTGGTCAGTCAGTCTGCTGGAGATATCAGGTCAGTTACCTTCCCTGGTCAGTCAGTCAGCTGGAGATATTAGGTCAGTTACCTTCCCTGGTCAGTCAGCTGGAGATATCAGGTCAGTTACCTTCCCTAGTCAGCTGGAGATATCAGGTCAGTTACCTTCCCTAGTCAGTCAGTCAGCTGGAGATATCAGGTCAGTTACCTTCCCTGGTCAGTTGGAGATATCAGATCAGTTACCTTCCCTGGTCAGTTGGAGATATCAGGTCAGTTACCTTCCCTGGTCAGCTGGAGATATCAGGTCAGTTACCTTCCCTGGTTAGTTGGAGATATCAGGTCAGTTACCTTCCCTGGTCAGTCAGTCAGGGAGTCAGTCAACCAGTCAGCTGGAGATATCAGGTCAGTTACCTTCCCTAGTCAGCTGGAGATATCAGGTCAGCTACCTTCCCTAGTCAGCTGGAGATATCAGGTCAGTTACCTTCCCTGGTCAGCAGTCAGCTGGAGATATCAGGTCAGTTACCTTTCCTGGTCAGTCAGTCAGCTGGAGATATCAGGTCACTTACCTTCCCTGGTCAGTCAGTCAGGTAGTCAGTCAACCAGTTAGTTGGAGAGATCAGGTCAGTTACCTTCCCCGGTCAGCTGGAGATATCAGGTCAGTTACCTTCCCCGGTCAGCTGGAGATATCAGGTCAGTTACCTTCCCTAGTCAGCTGGAGATATTAGGTCAGTTACCTTCCCTAGTCAGCTGGAGATATCAGGTCAGTTACCTTCCCCGGTCAGCTGGAGATATCAGGTCAGTTACCCTCCCCGGTCAGCTGGAGATATCAGGTCAGTTACCTTCCCCGGTCAGCTGGAGATATCAGGTCAGTTACCTTCCCCGGTCAGCTGGAGATATCAGGTCAGTTACCTTTCCCGGTCAGCTGGAGATATCAGGTCAGTTACCTTCCCTAGTCAGCTGTAGATATCAGGTCAGTTACCTTCCCGGTCAGCTGGAGATATCAGGTCAGTTACCTTCCCCGGTCAGCTGGAGATATCAGGTCAGTTACCTTCCCCAGTCAGCTGGAGATATCAGGTCAGTTACCTTCCCTGGTCAGCAGTCTGCTGGAGATATCAGGTCAGTTACCTTCCCTAGTCAGCTGGAGATATCAGTTCAGTTACCTTCCCTAGTCAGCAGTCAGCTGGAAATATCAGTTCAGTTACCTTCCCTGGTCAGTCAGTCAGCTGGAGATATCAGGTCAGTTACCTTCCCTGGTCAGTCAGTCACCTGGAGATATTAGGTCAGTTACCTTCCCTGGTCAGTCAGTCAGCTGGAGATATCAAGTCAGTTACCTTCCCTGGTCAGTCAGTCAGCTGGAGATATCAGGTCAGTTACCTTCCCTAGTCAGCTGGAGATATCAGGTCAGTTACCTTCCCTAGTCAGCTGGAGATATCAGGTCAGTTACCTTCCCTAGTCAGCTGGAGATATCAGGTCAGTTACCTTCCCTAGTCAGCTGGAGATATCAGGTCAGTTACCTTCCCTAGTCAGCTGGAGATATCAGGTCAGTTACCTTCCCTAGTCAGCTGGAGATATCAGGTCAGTTACCTTCCCTGGTCAGTCAGTCAGTCAGTCAGCTGGAGATATCAGGTCAGTTACCTTCCCTGGTCAGTCAGTCAGTCAGCTGGAGATATCAGGTCAGTTACCTTCCCTGGTCAGTCAGTCAGTCTGCTGGAGATATCAGGTCAGTTACCTTCCCTGGTCAGTCAGTCAGTCAGCTGGAGATATCAGGTCAGTTACCTTCCCTGGTCAGTCAGTCAGTCAGCTGGAGATATCAGGTCAGTTACCTTCCCTGGTCAGTCAGTCAGTCAGCTGGAGATATCAGGTCAGTTACCTTCCCTGGTCAGTCCAAACTGACACTTTGATTTCATCCGTATCTGTGATTTCCATTGCTTTCTCAATGGGACTTGTACGTTGATGGTCAGCGGAGATTACACGTCCCTATCCAGAAAATGTCCCTCAGTTTTCACAGACAAAATGTTAAAATGAGTTGAGCTTTTTTTGATAGGTCTATTTAGAAGTTAGCCAATTACAAAAGAGGACACGTGTAGGGTCCACAGACCATAATTCATCCATTCTCATTTGATGTCAGTTCTCCACTGATCAGTTTGGCTGCGCCTTAAGTCAGTCAATCAGTCTGTCAATCAGAAAAAGACAGACAGTTTGAAAAAAGCTAATGAAAACAAATTATCTGTCCTCTGAAGAATGCAGTATTGTAAGCCTTATTTGTAGCATTTAGCTCTAACAAGTATCTCGTTGATCTCCTCTTCAGGTCGGGTCAGGAGTCTGAGCTGCTCTCTCTGGACCCTCACTCACTTGACGGCTCTACATATCAACGACAACAATCTGAGTCGCATCCCGCCTGACATCGGCAAGCTGCCACACCTCATCTACTTGAACCTGTCCTCCAATAAGCTCCGGAGCCTGCCCGCCGAACTCGGAAACATGGTGTGTCTCAGGTAAGAGCTCCCATGTGGTGGTCCTGAAGTGGTGCTGGTAATGCTAAGGTTGTGGGTTCAGTTCCCACTGGGATCACCATGATGATGCGAGGCAGGGATGGCTGGTTTTAGTCCCGTTCTCTATTCAGTCAATTCTACCCTCAGATTTATTTTAAAATTTAAAAAATGTTCAACTGTTTCTCCTATCACTTATTCTCCAGGGAATTGCTTTTAAACAACAATCTTTTACGAGTTTTACCTTACGAACTCGGGCGGCTTTTCCAGTTACAATCACTGGGGTTGAAAGGTATGTATTTGTTTTAAAGGTTAATCACAATTCATATTGATTATCAACATCATTGATTTTAATGGCGAGTAACAAAAGCTAATAATAATGTAAAAAATAAAAGAAAGCTTATGGTTTGGATAAATTGCCTCTGCAGGTAATCCTAGTCTATCTGTTGTGCAGGTAACCACAGTATTAGATAGATACAATATCATAAGCATTAATAATAGGTTATCTCTGTGCAGGTAACCCTTTGTCCCAAGACATTCTCAACCTGTACCAGGAATCAGATGGAACCAGAAACCTGTTGAACTACATGCTCGACAATCTAGCAGGTAAAATGTTGAACGACTACATGCCACAATCCAGCGGGTAGATTGGCTGTTGAACTACATCTATGGTAAATGCTTCCACCGATTCACGTCACAGGAAAACCATCGACGCGGCTCATACCAATTTAAGCAGTCATTAGGTATAAACCTGATAGGAGCACCACACCTGAATTGTCTTATTGTCTTCTCCTGAACCAGAGAGCATTAAACGCCAATGTCTCCTTCTAATTAATCATGTAGTTAATTGGTTAATTAGTTAATTGGTTAATTAGTTAAGTGGTTAATTAGTTAATTGGTTAATTAGTTAATTGGTTAGTCGGTTAATTGGTTAATTGGTTAATTGGTTAATTTGTTAATTGGTTAATTAATTAATAGGTTAATTTGTTAATTGTGTCCTTTATTTATTTAGTGCACCCAGAACAACTCCCCCAGAGACCTTGGATCACCTTGAAGGAGCGAGACCCAATGACCCCAACAGGTACTTCAAGATAACTCCCTACCCACTGGTCCCAATGGCAGCTACAACATTACTACCCCCTGGTCCCAATGGTAGCTACAACATTACTACCCACTGGTCCCAATGGTAGCTGTGACATTACTACCCACTGGTCCCAATGGTAGCTACAACATTACTACCCCCTGGTCCCAATGGTAGCTACGGCATTACTACCCACTGGTCCTAATGATAGCTACAACATTACTATCCCCTGGTCCCAATGGTAGCTACAACATTACTACCCCTGGTCCCAATGGTAGCTACGGCATTACTACCCACTGGTCCTAATGGTGGCTACAACATTACTACCCACTGGTCCCAATGGTAGCTGTGACATTACTACCCACTGGTCCCAATGGTAGCTACAACATTACTACCCCCTGGTCCCAATGGTAGCTACGACATTCTTACTCACTGGTCCCAATGGTCGCTGTGACATTACTACCCACTGGTCCCAATGGTAGCTACAACATTACTACCCCCTGGTCCCAATGGTAGCTACAACATTACTACCCACTGGTCCCAAAGGTAGCTACAACATTACTACCCCCTGGTCCTAATGGTAGCTACAACATTACTACCCACTGGTCCCAATGGTAGCTACGACATTACTACCTCCTAGCTACAACATTACTACCCACTGGTCCCAATGGTAGCTGTGACATTACTACCCACTGGTCCCAATGGTAGCTGTGACATTACTACCCACTGGTCCCAATGGTAGCTTCAATAGTTATTATTGTCACTGAATAGCAATGATTGATCTACTATTGTTATTAGAACTAGTAGTGTTATTGTTGTTGTTGTAGTAGTAGCAGTATCAGTAGTAATAGTAGTATCAGCAGTAGTATCAGTAGTAGCAGCAGTATCAGTAGTAATAGTAGTATCAGCAGTAGTATCAGTAGTAGCAGCAGTATCAGTAGTAATAGTAGTATCAGCAGTAGTATCAGTAGTAGCAGCAGTATCAGTAGTAATAGTAGTATCAGCAGTAGTATCAGTAGTAGCAGCAGTATCAGTAGTAATAGTAGTATCAGCAGTAGTATCAGTAGTAGTAGCAGTATCAGTAGTAGTAGCAGTATCAGTAGTAGTAGCAGTAGTAGCAGTATCAGTAGTAGTAGCAGCATCAGTAGTAGTAGCAGTATCAGTAGTAGCAGTAGTAGCAGTATCAGTAGTAGTAGCAGTATCAGTAGTAGTAGCAGTATCAGTAGTAGTAGTAGCAGCATCAGTAGTAGTAGCAGCATCAGTAGTAGCAGTAGTAGCAGTACCAGTAGTAGTAGCAGTATCAGTAGTAGTAGCAGCCGTATCAGTAGTAGTAGTTATAGTAGTAGTATCAGCAGTAGTATTGGTAGTAGCAGCAGTATCAGTAGTAGTAGTTGTAGTAGTAGTAGCAATAGTAGCAGCAGTATCAGTAGTAGCAGCCGTATCAGTAGTAGTAGTTATAGTAGTAGTAGTAGTATCAGCAGTAGTATCGGTAGTAGTAGTTGTAGTAGTAGTATCAGTAGTAGCAGCAGTATCAGTAGTAGTAGTTGTAGTAGTAGTATCAGTAGTAGCAGCAGTATCAGTAGTAGCAGCCGTATCAGTAGTAGTAGTTATAGTAGTAGTATCAGCAGTAGTATCGGTAGTCGCAGCAGTATCAGCAGTAGTAGTAATAGTAGCAGTCGTAGTAGTATAAGTAGTAGCAGCAGTATCAGTAGTAGTAGTATCAGCAGTAGTATCAGTAGTAGCAGCAGTATCAGTAGTAGTAGTAGCAGTAGTATCAGCAGTAGTAGTAGCAGTAGTATCAACAGTAGTATCAGTAGTAGCAGCAGTATCAGTAGTAGTAGTAGCAGTAGTATCAGCAGTAGTATCAGCAGTAGTAGTAGCAGCAGTAGAAGTAGCAGTAGTAGTAGTAGTAGTAGTAGCAGCAGTATCCGTAGTAGTAGCAGCAGTATCAGTAGTAGTAGCAGCTGTATCAGCATTAGTAGTATCAGTATCAGTAGTAGTAGCAGTATCAGTAGTAGTATTAGCAGCTGTATCAGCATTAGCAGTATCAGTATCAGTAGTAGTAGCAGTATCAATAGTAGTAGTAGCAGCTGTATCAGCAGTAGTAGTAGTATCAGCAGTAGTAGTAGTATCAGCAGTAGTATCATCAGTAGTAGTAGCAGTAGTATCAGCAGTAGTATCAGTAGTAGCAGCAGTATCAGTAGTAGTAGTATCAGCAGTAGTATCAGTATCAGTATCAGTAGTAGTAGCAGTAGTATCAGTAGTAGCAGCAGGATCAGTAGTAGTAGTATCAGCAGTAGTATCAGTATCAGCAGCAGTATCAGTAGTAGTAGTATCAGTAGTAGCAGTAGTAGTAGTAGTAGTAGTAGCAGTAGTAGTAGCAGTAGTAGTAGCAGCAGGATCAGTAGTAGTAGTATCAGCAGTAGTATCAGTATCAGCAGCAGTATCAGTAGTAGTAGCAGTAGCAGCAGGAGTAGTAGCAGCAGGAGTAGGTTGTTGTCCAGGGTCATGCCAAGGTTAGTTGCACTCTGGGAGGGGGATACCGTGCAGTTGTCAACCATGAATGAGAGGTCTTGATGCAGGCAGGCCTTTCTCGGGAGTAAGAGCATCACCTTCTTGTCGATTTTGAGGTGATGGGCCGACATCCAACCTAAGATATCTGCCAGGCACAAAGAGATGTGTGTCGCCTCCTGGGTGTCAGAAGGTGGATGGAGAAAAGTAGTTGAGTGTCATCTGCATAGCAATGATAGGAGAGACCATGTGAGGATATGATGGAGCTGAGTGACTTGGTGTATAGTAGAAAAGAGGAGAGGGCCTAGAACCGAGCCCTGGGGGACACCAGGAGTGAGAGTACGTGGTGCAGACGCAGATCCTCTCCATCCTCAGACTATGAGAGAAAACATAGTCAGATGACGAGAGAGCAGCTGGATTAGCAGTGTTCTCTGGGGTGATCCATGTCTCCATCAGGGACAAACATACAAGGGACTGAAGGGCAGCGTAGGCTGAGATGAACTCAGCGTTCTGGACCTCAGATCAGCAGTTCCAACTGCTACCAGAGACCAGGAATCCCACGTGGGTGGTGAGCGTCTGTACAGCCTGCAGGGAGAGTAGCAAACAAGTCTAGAAAACACACACACACAGTTGACAAAGCTACAAAAGAGCAACAATTGATCCTCTGAAAATCACTAGGTTAAGATACTCAAGTGAGAGAATGGTGTGGAGCCTTCCTCTGTCCTTCGTCGAACAGCTCGGCAGAAACGTCTTTGTTTTGGCGATGGTCTTAGTTCTGCGACACGACCGCAGCTGACAAAACAGGGGAGACTGAAGTACTAATACTAATTGCTAATTGCCTTGAAAAGGTGAAGCGCACACCTCCCGGGACGAATTGCCTAGGAGAGGAGAAACCATTCCCTCTCCAATGCAGTCACACATTCCCCGGCCCCTTGATCCTGGTTGATGTGTTAACAATCATCTGCAAGTTAATAGCAGTCAGCAGTTCACACAGCAACTAGTCTACTATTGAAAACAGTCACCAAAACAGACATAGACAAAAGGCAGTACTAGACCACAACAGATCAACAACAGATAGACAGAGAGACAGTACTAGACCACAACAGATAAAGACAGTACTAGACCACAACAGATAAAGACAGTACTAGACCACAACAGATAAAGACAGTACTAGACCACACCAGATAAAGACAGTACTAGACCACAACAGATAAAGACAGTACTAGACCACACCAGATAAAGACAGTACTAGACCACAACAGATAAAGACAGTACTAGACCACAACAGATAAAGACAGCACTAGACCACACCAGATAAAGACAGTACTAGACCACACCAGATAAAGACAGTACTAGACCACAACAGATAAAGACAGTACTAGACCACACCAGATAAAGACAGTACTAGACCACAACAGATAAAGACAGTACTAGACCACAACAGATAAAGACAGCACTAGACCACACCAGATAAAGACAGAGAGACAGGACTAGACCACAACAGATAAAGACAGTACTAGACCACAACAGATAAAGACAGAGAGACAGTACTAGACCACAACAGATAAAGACAGTACTAGACCACAACAGATAAAGACAGTACTAGACCACAACAGATAAAGACAGGACTAGACCACAACAGATAAAGACAGAGAGACAGGACTAGACCACACCAGATAAAGACAGGACTAGACCACAACAGATAAAGACAGAAATGATACTCATCACTCCTGGGCCAGTACTACATGCGTCATGATGCATGCCATTGAGTTGTTGATGGTGTTTTAAAGATCCCCCCCCCCCCCCTCACTTCCCTGCTCCTCCCTCCCTCTCCCAGCCATGTTCACAGTGATGTGTTACAACGTGCTGTGCGATAAGTACACAACGCGTCAGCTGTACGGCTACTGTCCCTCCTGGGCCCTCAACTGGGAGTACAGGAAGAAGGGCATCATGGAGGAGATAACACACAGTGACGCTGACATCATCAGTCTACAGGTAGGGTCTGACATCATCAGTCTACAGGTAGGGTCTGACATCATCAGTCTACAGGTAGGGTCTGACATCATCAGTCTACGGGTAGGGTCTGACATCATCAGTCTACAGGTAGGGTCTGACATCATCAGTCTACAGGTAGGGTCTGACATCATCAGTCTACTGGTAGGGTCTGACATCATCAGTCTACGGGTAGGGTCTGACATCATCAGTCTACGGGTAGGGTCTGACATCATCAGTCTACTGGTAGGGTCTGACATCATCAGTCTACTGGTAGGGTCTGACATCAGTATACAGGTAGGGTCTGACATCATCAGTCTATGGTTAGGGTTTGACATCATCAGTCTACAGGTAGGGTCTGACATCATCAGTCTACGGGTAGGGTCTGACATCATCAGTCTACAAGTAGGGTCTGGCATCATCAGTCTACAGGTAGGGTCTGGCATCATCAGTCTACAGGTAGGGTCTGACATCATCAGTCTAGGGGAACTTACTGTAGGGTCTGACATCATCAGTCTACTGGTAGGGTCTGACATCATCAGTCTAAAGGTAGAGTCTGACATCATCAGTCTACAGGTAGGGTCTGAGATCATCAGTCTACAGCTAGGGTCTGACATCATCAGTCTACTGGTAGGGTCTGACATCATCAGTCTACAGGTAGGGTCTGACATCATCAGTCTACAGGTAGGGTCTGACATCGTCAGTCTACTGGTAGGGTCTGACATCATCAGTCTACGGGTAGGGTCTGACATCATCAGTCTACTGGTAGGGTCTGACATCATCAGTCTACTGGTAGGGTCTGACATCAGTATACAGGTAGGGTCTGACATCATCAGTCTATGGTTAGGGTCTGACATCATCAGTCTACAGGTAGGGTCTGACATCATCAGTCTACAGGTAGGGTCTGACATCATCAGTCTACAAGTAGGGTCTGGCATCATCAGTCTACAGGTAGGGTCTGGCATCATCAGTCTACAGGTAGGGTCTGACATCATCAGTCTAGGGGAACTTACTGTAGGGTCTGACATCATCAGTCTACTGGTAGGGTCTGACATCATCAGTCTAAAGGTAGAGTCTGACATCATCAGTCTACAGGTAGGGTCTGACATCATCAGTCTACAGGTAGGGTCTGACATCATCAGTCTACGGGTAGGGTCTGACATCATCAGTCTACTGGTAGGGTCTGACATCATCAGTCTACGGGTAGGGTCTGACATCATCAGTCTACGGGTAGGGTCTGACATCATCAGTCTACTGGTAGGGTCTGACATCATCAGTCTACTGGTAGGGTCTGACATCAGTATACAGGTAGGGTCTGACATCATCAGTCTATGGTTAGGGTCTGACATCATCAGTCTACAGGTAGGGTCTGACATCATCAGTCTACAGGTAGGGTCTGACATCACCAGTCTACAAGTAGGGTCTGGCATCATCAGTCTACAGGTAGGGTCTGGCATCATCAGTCTACAGGTAGGGTCTGACATCATCAGTCTAGGGGAACTTACTGTAGGGTCTGACATCATCAGTCTAAAGGTAGAGTCTGACATCATCAGTCTACAGGTAGTCTGACATCATCAGTCTACAGGTAGGGTCTGACATCATCAGTCTACAGGTAGGGTCTGACATCATCAGTCTACGGGTAGGGTCTGACATCATCAGTCTACATGTAGGGTCTGACATCATCAGTCTACAGGTAGGGTCTGACATCATCAGTCTACTGGTAGGGTCTGACATCATCAGTCTACGGGTAGGGTCTGACATCATCAGTCTACGGGTAGGGTCTGACATCATCAGTCTACAAGTAGGGTCTGGCATCATCAGTCTACAGGTAGGGTCTGGCATCATCAGTCTACAGGTAGGGTCTGACATCATCAGTCTAGGGGAACTTACTGTAGGGTCTGACGTCATCAGTCTACTGGTAGGGTCTGACATCATCAGTCTACGGGTAGGGTCTGACATCATCAGTCTACTGGTAGGGTCTGACATCATCAGTCTACTGGTAGGGTCTGACATCAGTATACAGGTAGGGTCTGACATCATCAGTCTATGGTTAGGGTCTGACATCATCAGTCTACAGGTAGGGTCTGACATCATCAGTCTACTGGTAGGGTCTGACATCATCAGTCTACGGGTAGGGTCTGACATCATCAGTCTACGGGTAGGGTCTGACATCATCAGTCTACTGGTAGGGTCTGACATCATCAGTCTACTGGTAGGGTCTGACATCAGTATACAGGGAGGGTCTGACATCATCAGTCTATGGTTAGGGTCTGACATCATCAGTCTACAGGTAGGGTCTGACATCATCAGTCTACGGGTAGGGTCTGACATCATCAGTCTACAAGTAGGGTCTGGCATCATCAGTCTACAGGTAGGGTCTGGCATCATCAGTCTACAGGTAGGGTCTGACATCATCAGTCTAGGGGAACTTACTGTAGGGTCTGACATCATCAGTCTACTGGTAGGGTCTGACATCATCAGTCTAAAGGTAGAGTCTGACATCATCAGTCTACAGGTAGAGTCTGACATCATCAGTCTACAGGTAGGGTCTGACATCATCAGTCTACTGGTAGGGTCTGACATCATCAGTCTACAGGTAGGGTCTGACATCATCAGTCTACTGGTAGGGTCTGACATCATCAGTCTACGGGTAGGGTCTGACATCATCAGTCTACGGGTAGGGTCTGACATCATCAGTCTACTGGTAGGGTCTGACATCATCAGTCTACTGGTAGGGTCTGACATCAGTATACAGGTAGGGTCTGACATCATCAGTCTATGGTTAGGGTCTGACATCATCAGTCTACAGGTAGGGTCTGACATCATCAGTCTACGGGTAGGGTCTGACATCATCAGTCTACAGGTAGGGTCTGACATCATCAGTCTACAGGTAGGGTCTGACATCATCAGTCTACTGGTAGGGTCTGACATCATGAGTCTACGGGTAGGGTCTGATATCATCAGTCTACGGGTAGGGTCTGACATCATCAGTCTACTGGTAGGGTCTGACATCATCAGTCTACTGGTAGGGTCTGATATCAGTATACAGGTAGGGTCTGACATCATCAGTCTATGGTTAGGGTCGGACATCATCAGTCTACAGGTAGGGTCTGACATCATCAGTCTACGGGTAGGGTCTGACATCATCAGTCTACAAGTAGGGTCTGGCATCATCAGTCTACAGGTAGGGTCTGGCATCATCAGTCTACAGGTAAGGTCTGACATCATCAGTCTAGGGGAACTTACTGTAGGGTCTGACATCATCAGTCTACTGGTAGGGTCTGACATCATCAGTCTAAAGGTAGAGTCTGACATCATCAGTCTACAGGTAGAGTCTGACATCATCAGTCTACAGGTAGGGTCTGACATCATCAGTCTACAGGTAGGGTCTGACATCATCAGTCTACAGGTAGGGTCTGACATCATCAGTCTACTGGTAGGGTCTGACATCATCAGTCTACGGGTAGGGTCTGACATCATCAGTCTACGGGTAGGGTCTGACATCATCAGTCTACTGGTAGGGTCTGACATCATCAGTCTACTGGTAGGGTCTGACATCAGTATACAGGTAGGGTCTGACATCATCAGTCTATGGTTAGGGTCTGACATCATCAGTCTACAGGTAGGGTCTGACATCATCAGTCTACGGGTAGGGTCTGACATCATCAGTCTACAAGTAGGGTCTGGCATCATCAGTCTACAGGTAGGGTCTGGCATCATCAGTCTACAGGTAGGGTCTGACATCATCAGTCTAGGGGAACTTACTGTAGGGTCTGACATCATCAGTCTACTGGTAGGGTTTGACATCATCAGTCTAAAGGTAGAGTCTGACATCATCAGTCTACAGGTAGAGTCTGACATCATCAGTCTACAGGTAGGGTCTGAAATCATCAGTCTACAGGTAGGGTCTGACATCATCAGTCTACGGGTAGGGTCTGACATCATCAGTCTACGGGTAGAGTCTGACATCATCAGTCTAGGGGAACTTACTGTAGGGTCTGACATCATCAGTCTACAGGTAGGATCTGACATCATCAGTCTAGGGGAACTTACTGTAGAGTCTGACATCATCAGTCTACGGGTAGGGTCTGGCATCATCAGTCTACGGGTAGGGTCTGACATCATCAGTCTACAGGTAGAGTCTGACATCATCAGTCTAGGGGAACTTACTGTAGGGTCTGACATCATCAGTCTACTGGTAGGGTCTGACATCATCAGTCTAAAGGTAGAGTCTGACATCATCAGTCTACAGGTAGAGTCTGACATCATCAGTCTACAGGTAGGGTCTGACATCATCAGTCTACTGGTAGGGTCTGACATCATCAGTCTACAGGTAGGGTCTGACATCATCAGTCTACAGGTAGGGTCTGACATCATCAGTCTACTGGTAGGGTCTGACATCATCAGTCTACGGGTAGGGTCTGACATCATCAGTCTACGGGTAGGGTCTGACATCATCAGTCTACTGGTAGGGTCTGACATCAGTATACAGGTAGGGTCTGACATCATCAGTCTATGGTTAGGGTCTGACATCATCAGTCTACAGGTAGGGTCTGACATCATCAGTCTACGGGTAGGGTCTGACATCATCAGTCTACAAGTAGGGTCTGGCATCATCAGTCTACAGGTAGGGTCTGGCATCATCAGTCTACAGGTAGGGTATGACATCATCAGTCTAGGGGAACTTACTGTAGGGTCTGACATCATCAGTCTACTGGTAGGGTCTGACATCATCAGTCTAAAGGTAGAGTCTGACATCATCAGTCTACAGGTAGTCTGACATCATCAGTCTACAGGTAGGGTCTGACATCATCAGTCTACAGGTAGGGTCTGACATCATCAGTCTACGGGTAGGGTCTGACATCATCAGTCTACAGGTAGGGTCTGACATCATCAGTCTACAGGTAGGGTCTGACATCATCAGTCTACTGGTAGGGTCTGACATCATCAGTCTACGGGTAGGGTCTGACATCATCAGTCTATGGGTAGGGTCTGACATCATCAGTCTACAAGTAGGGTCTGGCATCATCAGTCTACAGGTAGGGTCTGGCATCATCAGTCTACAGGTAGGGTCTGACATCATCAGTCTAGGGGAACTTACTGTAGGGTCTGACGTCATCAGTCTATGGTTAGGGTCTGACATCATCAGTCTACAGGTAGGGTCTGACATCATCAGTCTATGGTTAGGGTCTGACATCATCAGTCTACAGGTAGGGTCTGACATCATCAGTCTACTGGTAGGGTCTGACATCATCAGTCTACGGGTAGGGTCTGACATCATCAGTCTACGGGTAGGGTCTGACATCATCAGTCTACTGGTAGGGTCTGACATCATCAGTCTACTGGTAGGGTCTGACATCAGTATACAGGGAGGGTCTGACATCATCAGTCTATGGTTAGGGTCTGACATCATCAGTCTACAGGTAGGGTCTGACATCATCAGTCTACGGGTAGGGTCTGACATCATCAGTCTACAAGTAGGGTCTGGCATCATCAGTCTACAGGTAGGGTCTGGCATCATCAGTCTACAGGTAGGGTCTGACATCATCAGTCTAGGGGAACTTACTGTAGGGTCTGACATCATCAGTCTACTGGTAGGGTCTGACATCATCAGTCTAAAGGTAGAGTCTGACATCATCAGTCTACAGGTAGAGTCTGACATCATCAGTCTACAGGTAGGGTCTGACATCATCAGTCTACTGGTAGGGTCTGACATCATCAGTCTACAGGTAGGGTCTGACATCATCAGTCTACGGGTAGGGTCTGACATCATCAGTCTACGGGTAGGGTCTGACATCATCAGTCTACGGGTAGGGTCTGACATCATCAGTCTACTGGTAGGGTCTGACATCAGTATACAGGTAGGGTCTGACATCATCAGTCTATGGTTAGGGTCTGACATCATCAGTCTACAGGTAGGGTCTGACATCATCAGTCTACGGGTAGGGTCTGACATCATCAGTCTACAGGTAGGGTCTGACATCATCAGTCTACTGGTAGGGTCTGACATCAGTATACAGGTAGGGTCTGACATCATCAGTCTATGGTTAGGGTCTGACATCATCAGTCTACAGGTAGGGTCTGACATCATCAGTCTACGGGTAGGGTCTGACATCATCAGTCTACAGGTAGGGTCTGACATCATCAGTCTACAGGTAGGGTCTGACATCATCAGTCTACTGGTAGGGTCTGACATCATGAGTCTACGGGTAGGGTCTGACATCATCAGTCTACGGGTAGGGTCTGACATCATCAGTCTACTGGTAGGGTCTGACATCATCAGTCTACTGGTAGGGTCTGACATCAGTATACAGGTAGGGTCTGACATCATCAGTCTATGGTTAGGGTCTGACATCATCAGTCTACAGGTAGGGTCTGACATCATCAGTCTACGGGTAGGGTCTGACATCATCAGTCTACAAGTAGGGTCTGGCATCATCAGTCTACAGGTAGGGTCTGGCATCATCAGTCTACAGGTAGGGTCTGACATCATCAGTCTAGGGGAACTTACTGTAGGGTCTGACATCATCAGTCTACTGGTAGGGTCTGACATCATCAGTCTAAAGGTAGAGTCTGACATCATCAGTCTACTGGTAGGGTCTGACATCAGTATACAGGTAGGGTCTGACATCATCAGTCTATGGTTAGGGTCTGACATCATCAGTCTACAGGTAGGGTCTGACATCATCAGTCTACGGGTAGGGTCTGACATCATCAGTCTACAGGTAGGGTCTGACATCATCAGTCTACAGGTAGGGTCTGACATCATCAGTCTACTGGTAGGGTCTGACATCATGAGTCTACGGGTAGGGTCTGACATCATCAGTCTACGGGTAGGGTCTGACATCATCAGTCTACTGGTAGGGTCTGACATCATCAGTCTACGGGTAGGGTCTGACATCATCAGTCTACAAGTAGGGTCTGGCATCATCAGTCTACAGGTAGGGTCTGGCATCATCAGTCTACAGGTAGGGTCTGACATCATCAGTCTAGGGGAACTTACTGTAGGGTCTGACATCATCAGTCTACTGGTAGGGTCTGACATCATCAGTCTAAAGGTAGAGTCTGACATCATCAGTCTACTGGTAGGGTCTGAAATCATCAGTCTACAGGTAGGGTCTGACATCATCAGTCTACGGGTAGGGTCTGACATCATCAGTCTACGGGTAGAGTCTGACATCATCAGTCTAGGGGAACTTACTGTAGGGTCTGGCACGCCTAGAGGTAGTTAGGTTGGCCATGCGTTGAAGATGTTGAATATTGTTGTGGAAAACGGAAAGCTCCGGCTTAACTGAACTTGCAAAGTATCACAAATGTATTTCCTGTGCAAAGTAGCCTAAGCAAGATGAGAACCAACCACGGTTCACACACTCTCTGTGAGGAACGTTGGCTCGTTGAATTATTCCATTAACATCTTAAATGCGAACTTTGTCCCAGAAACTTAATTCAACCGTCTTGGTCGCGTGTCCTCAGGAGGTGGAGACGGAGCAGTATCACGCTCTGTTTCTGGAGACACTGAAGGAGCGTGGGTACCACGGGTACTTCTGCCCAAAGTCTCGTGCCAAACTGGTCTCAGAACAGGAGAGGAAACACGTGGACGGGTGTGCCGTGTTCTTCAAGACAGAGAAGTGAGTGAATCAATCAAATACAATTTTTATATCGTCCTTTTTTATTACATCAGTGTTTTTAAAAAATCTGTGTTCGATTGAGCTTGCCTCTTGAACCCAGGTCTGGTTATGTTTCACATGTACTCTGGTGCAGAAACACCACAGGTTGCCATGGCGAACTCTGAGGGTTCAGAGGTCATGTTGAACAGGGTCATGACCAAGGACCACATCGGGGTCGCTGTCCTGCTGGAGGTCAACAAGGACATGTTCTCTGGTGGTGAGGAGCCTGTCAGTCAGTCAGACAACTTCTCTGGTGGTGAGGAGCCAGTCAGTCAGTCAGACAGACAACTCCTCTGGTGGTGAGGAACCAGTCAGTCAGTCAGACAACTCCTCTGGTGGTGAGGAACCAGTCAGTCAGTCAGACAACTCCTCTGGTGGTGAGGAACCTGGTGGTCAGTCAGTCAGATAACTTATCTGGTGGTGAGGAGCCTATCAATCAATCAGACAGACAACTCCTCTGGTGGTGAGGAACCAGTCAGTCAGTCAGACAACTTCTCTGGTGGTGAGGAGCCTGTCAGTCAGTCAGACAGACAACTTCTCTGGTGGTGAGGAGCCTGGTGGTCAGACATGTTCTCTGGTGGTGAGGAACCTGGTGGTCAGTCAACAATAATTATTGGTGAAGCCTTCTCTTCCTGTGGAGATACTGTACCATTTGAAGTACCAGTACCAGATTGAACCAGTAGATGGCAGTCTCTGCTCTTCAAAGTGACAAGTTCTGAAATGACTACAGTTTGTTGTTAACTCTCACCATTGTTCGTGGGGGAAAAAAACACACACACAAAAAAAATTCTGCCTTTGTGCAACTCGTCCTAAAAAAAGTTCAGATTAGTTCAACTTGATGGACAAAAATAGAAAATGTTTCATTGGTTTTCAATTCATACGTTTCTGTGTAGCCTCAGCCTAACTCACTGTGTCTGTTTCTCAGGCCTGAAGCCGCTGCAGGAGAAACAGCTGATCCTGGTGGCCAATGCCCACATGCACTGGGACCCGGAGTTCTGTGACGTCAAGCTGATCCAGACCATGATGTTCCTGTCTGAGTTAAAGAGCATCGCTGAAAGGCACCAGAGCTCCGTGGGAACAGGCTCCCCGACCTCTGACCCAGCCTCCATCCCTATCGTGCTCTGTGCTGACCTCAACTCCCTGCCCGACTCTGGTAAGAACCTAACACTAACTCACACCCAGCCCCTATCCCTATCATGCTCTGTGCTGACCTCATGTCGCTACCTGACAAATAAGAAAATGCTCACGCAGATGCGTCGACTCCTAGTGGCCGGGGAGTTTAATGCAGGGAAACTGAAATCTGTTTGACCTTATTTCTACCAGCATGTCACCTGTACAGCTAGAGGAGACACAACTGTAGACCACCTTTGCCCAACACACAGAAACACATATGAAGTTCGCCCTCGACCTCCATTTGGCAAATCTGACCATTACTCCATCCTCTTAAGTCTTGCTTTCAAGCATAAACTCTTTAACAGGAAGTACCTGTGACGCACTCAATACAGAAGTGGTCAGATGAAGCGGTTGCTAAGCTACAGGACTGTTTCCCTAGCAACGACTGGAATATGTCCCGGGATTCATCTGATGGCATTGAGGAGTTTACCACATCTGTCACCGGCTTCATTAATAAGTGCATCCACGACCTCGTCCCCATAGTGACCGTACGAACATACCCCAACCAAAAGCCATGAATTGGGCCTCCCGGGTGGCGCAGTGGTTAAGGGCGCTGTACTGCAGCGCCAGCTGTGCCATCAGAATCCCTGGGTTCGCGCCCAGGTTCTGTTGTAACCGGCCGCGACCGGGAGGTCCGTGGGGCGATGCACAATTAGCCTAGCGTCGTCGTATAGGGACTGTCCTCATAGGGTTAGTGGTAGGCTATAGGGACTGTCCTCATAGGGTTAGTGGTAGACTATAGGGACTGTCCTCATAGGGTTAGTGGTAGGTTATAGGGACTGTCCTCATAGGGTTAGTGGTAGGTTATAGGGACTGTCCTTACAGGGTTAGTGGTAGACTATAGGGACTGTCCTCATAGGGTTAGTGGTAGGTTATAGGGACTGTCCTTACAGGGTTAATGGTAGACTATAGGGACTGTCCTCATAGGGTTAGTGGTAGGTTATAGGGACTGTCCTCATTGTCCTCATAGGGTTAGTGGTAGGCAATAGGGACTGTCCATCTAGGGTTAGTGGTAGGCTATAGGGACTGTCCTCATAGGGTTAGTGGTAGGCTATAGGGACTGTCCTCATAGGGTTAGTGGTAGGCTATTGGGACTGTCCTCATAGGGTTAGTGGTAGGCTATAGGGACTGTCCTCATAGGGTTAGTGGTAGGCTATAGGGACTGTCCTCATAGGGTTAGTGGTAGAATATAGGGACTGTCCTCATAGCGTTAGTGGTAGACTATAGGGACTGTCCTCGTAGGTTTAGTGGCAGGCTATAGGGAGCCTCATGACTTACACCAAATACACATACGACTTCAAGGTAAAGCTGACTGGGTACTGTCGCTCTCTCTATTTCTCTCCCTTCTCTCTCTCCTTTTGTTGAGATCCTTATTATTCTCTATGTTTGGTTAGGTCAGGGTGTGACTCGGGTGGGAATTTCTATGTTTTCTATTTCTTTGTTTTTGGCCGAGTGTGGTTCCCAATCAGAGGCAGCTGTCTATCGTTGTCTCTGATTGGGAATCATACTTAGGCAGCCTGTTTTCCACCTGAGTTTGTGGGATCTTGTTTTCTGTTTAGTTGCTGTAGCCTGACAGAACTGTGCTCTTTTGTTTTTTTTGTCTTTGTTATTTTGTTTGGTGAAGTCAATAAAGTTACGATGTGCCACGCTGTGCCTTGGTCTCCTTCTACAATCGAAAGCCGTTACACTCTGCCTCCTCTCTCGCGCTCCCTCTTTCTGTACTCCTTCTCTCTTCTCTCTCTCCTTCCATCTCTCTCCCTCCCTCCTCTCTGTCCATCTCTCTCTCTCTCTGCCTCCCCTCTCTCTCTCTCTCTCCCCATCACCCCATACTGTAGAGCAAAGTGTCAACATTACAGAGCATCCATGATGCTAAAATATATTTTAGAATATTTGAACGTATAGCAATGCTAACAAGATCTTTCTCCGTTCTTTATTTCTTCCTCGCTGTGCAGGGCGTAATCGACTACATCTTCTTCTCCAAGACTCACATGTCTGTAGCCGGGTTGCTCGGTCCCCTGGAGTCTCGGTGGTTAACGGACAACAACATCACCGGCTGTCCCCACCCCCCCCACCCCCACATCCCCTCTGACCACTTCTCTCTGCTCGCCCAGCTGGAGCTCCACCCGCCCCTCACCACCTCCTCCTCCTCCCCCTCCTCCTCCCTCAACGGCCTGCACCTGCCTGTCCACAGGTATTGGTTGTCCCGACTACTCACCCTCTGACCCCTTTGAACCCCTAATGCCCCGCCTCCTCTGCCAAAAAAAAGGACTTTGTACATTTTCTTATCGTGTCCCTAATCTCAGACCATCCACGGAACTCCGACGCAGACAACCCATTCCCCAAAGGAGTGAAGTATTCTCACCGTACTGCTCCTTTTTTTTAACCTCCATTTTGCACACATATGTTATTTCTGTTTGTTTTGCTTGTTGTTTTTCCGTCCATTTGAACGGCTTGATACCAAATCATGTTTTGTGTTGTTTTCTGGTCATATGCTACTGCTGCTGCCCGTCTCCTTGGAAACTCCAAGGGTGCGTCAGAAAGAGCACCCTGTTCCCTATATAGTGCACTACTTTTGACCAGGACCCAATGCGATATAGGAAATAGGTTTCCATTTGGGAGGAAGCCCCAAGTTCAGGTCATCCTGGTCTGATGTCAGACCACCTGATGTGTTTTTGCCTTGGCCCGGTCTGGGTGGGCCCGGTCTGGGTGGGCACGGTCTGGGTGGGAAAGGTCTGGGTGGGCCCTGTCTGGGTGAGCCCTGTCTGGGTGGGCCCGGTCTGGGTGGGCCCTGACTGGGTGGGCCCTGTCTGGGTGGGCACGGTCTGGGTGGGCCCTGTCTGGGTGGGCCCTGTCTGGGTGGGCCCAGTCTGGGTGGGCCCTGTCTGGGTGGGCCCTGTCTGGGTGGGCACGGTCTGGGTGGGCCCTGTCTGGGTGGGCCCTGTCTGGGTGGCCTGGCTGAGAGTTAGAAAAGCTTTTTGCCATAATCTAATGACAGTACGACGACAGCCGCCATCTGGGTTTCTCTGTGGTTGAGAAATCCACTCCTCAAGACACGTTATGACATCCAGAGTTCTACTGAATTGCGTTTGATGATCATGTTAAAGTTGCCATCGTTTCATCATACACCCAAACAGGACTTCTTCTTCCTTCTCCAAAATGACGGTGGTGTTTGGGACTTTTCACTACTGCTCTATTTTGGAGTTAAGTCCCGGTAAGACAAGGTTTTTATTTTATTTATTTTTTTAGCAAAATGTGAAATGTTGTCATCTCTTAAACATGCGTCTATGGAAGCCTATAAGGGTCAATCAGTGAACAGGATCCCAGCATTACTATTGTATCTCAAACACAGCTTCAGTATTAACATAATTTGCTCTCAGCTTCTCATTCTGCTATGTAAATTGACACTATGCATTGATTTTTCCCTCGTCTGTTTGAGTGGTGTGTGTGTGTGTGTGCTCCTGACCCAGTGAAAATTATCTGATTAAAAAAAAATAATAATAATAATATAAATAATTTATTGCACCTTATTGAGGTAGGATCCAGGCCTACCTCTTCCGTTCATTAGTTAGCCCCCATGTTGAGGTAGGATCCAGGCCTACCTCTTCCGTTCATCTGTTAGCCCCCATGTTGAGGTAGGATCCAGGCCTACCTCTTCTGTTCATCAGTTAGCCCCCATGTTGAGGTAGGATCCAGGCCTACCCCTTCCGTTCATCAGTTAACCCCCATGTTGAGGTAGGATCCATGCCTACCTCTTTTGTTCATCAGTTAGCCCCCATGTTGAGGTAGGATCCAGGCCTACCTCTTCCGTTCATCAGTTAGCCCCCATGTTGAGGTAGGATCCATGCCTACCTCTTCTGTTCATCAGTTAGCCCCCATGTTGAGGTAGGATCCAGGCCTACCTCTTCTGTTCATCAGTTAGCCCCCATGTTGAGGTAGGATCCAGGCCTACCTCTTCTGTTCATCAGTTAGCCCCCATGTTGAGGTAGGATCCAGGCCTACCTCTTCCGTTCATCAGTTAGCCCCTTATTGAGGTAGGATACAGGCCAACCTCTTCTGTTCATCAGTTAGCCCCTTATTGAGGTAGGATCCAGGCCTACCTCTTCTGTTCATCAGTTAGCCCCCATGTTGAGGTAGGATCCAGGCCTACCTCTTCTGTTCATCAGTTAGCCCCCATGTTGAGGTAGGATCCAGGCCTACCTCTTCCGTTCATCAGTTAGCCCCCATGTTGAGGTAGGATCCAGGCCTACCTCTTCTGTTCATCAGTTAGCCCCTTATTGAGGTAGGATCCAGGCCTACCTCTTCTGTTCATCAGTTAGCCCCTTATTGAGGTAGGATACATGACTACCTCATCTGTTCATCAGTGTTAGCCCCTTATTGAGGTAGGATACAGGGCTACCTCTTCTGTTCATCAGTTAGCCCCTTATTGAGGTAGGACACAGGCCAACCTCTTCTGTTCATCAGTTAGCACCTTATTGAGGTAGGATACAGGCCTACCTCTTCTGTCACCTAGACTAGAGTTCCTTTTTGAGTGAAAACCAAATTAAAACCTGTTGCTTTGTGAAAACTTTCAAATCCCTGGGTCCGTTACAATGACTTGGATCACGTCGAACGGGGGGAGTCCAAATTTATTGACACCCTTGACAAAGATGAGAAATAATGACTGTGTAAAATCAACAATTCAAATACTGAGCTATATTGTACGCTCAACAAAATGGGGAATTATATTTTTTTATACGAATACAATTGCTCAGAGAAAGAGATTTTGTCTAACAATATATAAAAAAATATCTCAAAAAGGTAGGGGGTCAAAAGTTTAGTATTTGGTCCAATATTTCTAGCATGCAATGATTACATCAAGCCTGTGACTCTATAAACTTGTTGATGTATTTGCAATTCGTTTTTGTTTTTGTATTTCAGATGATTTTGTGCCCAATAGAAATTAATGGTAAATAATGTATTGTGTCATTTTGGAGTCACTTTTATAGTAAATAATAATAGAATATGTATCTAAACACTTCTACATTAATATGGATGTTACCATGGTTACAGATAATCCTGAATGAATCGTGAATAATAATGAATAGTGAGAAACTTACAGAGGGTCAAAGATCATACCCCCAAGATATGCTAACCTCTCATTAGGGCCTACCAGGGAGGTTAGCATGTAATATCATACCCCCAAGATATGCTAACCTCTCATTAGGGCCTACCAGGGAGGTTAGCATGTAATATCATACCCCCAAGATATGCTAACCTCTCATTAGGTCCTACCAGGGAGGTTAGCATGTAATATCATACCCCCAAGATATGCTAACCTCTCATTAGGGCCTACCAGGGAGGTTAGCATGTAATATCATACCCCCAAGATATGCTAACCTCTCATTAGGGCCTACCAGGGAGGTTAGCATGTAATATCATACCCCCAAGACATGCTAACCTCTCACCATTACCAATAACAAGGGAGGTTAGCATGTAATATCATACCCCCAAGACATGCTAACCTCTCACCATTACCAATAACAAGGGAGGTTAGCATGTAATATCATACCCCCAAGACATGCTAACCTCTCACCATTACCAATAACAGGGGAGTACCTGTATTTCTGGAACACCTGGGAATTTTGAGAAAATTAACAGAATTTTGCAAACCTAATCCCCATACCCATAAATACAGTATATGTCTTCATTCATACCCCTCAAGGAACAAACACTAAGTTTATATGACTTCAAAGTTACAGAAATTCCCAGGTATTGCCCTAATGTGGATACACTAATACCATGGCAACACTGTGTGTGTGTGTGTGTGTGTGTGTGTGTGTGTGTGTGTGTGTGTGTGCGTGTGTGTGTGTGTGTGTGTGTGTGTGTGTGTGGTGTCTGAATCTGTTGTCAACATAACATGCCTTGGCAACGTTGGCTTTGCTTTTATTTGCCCATGAATCAAACTGACACGCTATGCCTCCGATTTTCAATGACTTCTGTGAAACCAGAGAGAGAGAGAGAGAACTACATTTGTATCAGTTCTATATCAAAGCCACATAGTATCATCTTTGGTGACTGTCTTATCACACTATAACTGGTGATTTGGGGGGGGGGGGGGGGGGGGGGTATAATATGTTCCTCGTCCCGTGTATGATCATGCTGTCTTGCTAGTTCCTGTGTTCATTTGTTCCGTGGCAAAAGAAATCTGATCTGGGACCACGCTACCATTTGTCCAACTAGGGTGGTAATTTTAGATTTTGTCACCAGTCCAAAGTTTGTCAATCTGATCTGTATGCCCAGTCATTGTGCCACCTCAACAAAGTACCGAGATCAGCGGTATGAGAACCAATGACCAAACACCCAAACTACATCCTTTATCTATTTCTGAACCAAAGGCAGTGTACAAATTGATACTTTGTACGATACAGTATTACAAGCTTTTGAAAAGAGATAAATGTTTTAGATTTAAAAAAATATATATTTTAAACAATTGTCTAAATGGCTTTTATTTATTTATGAGTGAATAATTTTAATGTGAAATTAATCTGAATGGTCAAATGTTATGAGATGTTTGTTTTTTTTATCCCTTTTTCAGCTGATGATCTCCTAGCCTTCCCTAGGACTTTTACTGTTGTTCTTTTTAACTAAGACTCCCACTTCCAAACACCATAATAATTTGCTAAACTTCAGCTGCATCTTCCCTCCACATTGTCTCATTAAATATCGCAGTCAATCGTGAACACATCCACTTTCTACGTGTGTATCAACATTTGTTTTGTAGAGCACACCTCCATTTTCTTCCAACAACAACAACATGCCTAATTTGTACAGGATACCTTCTCTAGTTTGTACAGGATGCCTTCTCTAGTTTGTACAGGATACCATCTCTAGTTTGTACAGGATACCTTCTCTAGTTTGTACAGGATACCATCTCTAGTTTGTACAGGATGCCTTCTCTAGTTTGTACAGGATGCCTTCTCTAGTTTGTACAGGATACCTTCTCTAGTTTGTACAGGATACCTTCTCTAGTTTGTACAGGATACCTTCTCTAGTTTGTACAGGATACCTTCTCTAGTTTGTACAGGATACCTTCTCTAGTTTGTACAGGATACCTTCTCTAATTTGTACAGGATATTACACTACATGAGTATGTGGACACCTACTCGTCGGACATCTCATTCCAAAATCATGGGCGTTAATGTGGAGTTGGTCCCCCTTTTGCTGCTATAACAGCCTCCACTCTTCTGGGAAGGCTTTCCTCTAGATGTTAGAACATTGCTGAGGAGACTTGTTTCCATTCAGCCATAAGAGCATTAGTGAGGTCGGGCACTGATGTTGAGCGATTAGGTCTGTCTCGTAGTCGGCGTTTCAATTAATCCTAAAGGTGTTCGATGGGGTTGAGGTCAGGGCTCTGTGCAGGCCAGTCAAGTTCATCCACACTGATCTCGACAAACCATTTCTGTATGGACCTTGCTTTGTGCACGGGGGCATTGTCATGTACCCCCTGTATATAGCCTCCAGATTGACTCGGTACCGGTACCCCCTGTATATAGCCTCCACACTGACTCGGTACCGGTACCCCCTGTATATAACCTCCACACTGACTCGGTACCGGTACCCCCTGTATATAACCTCCACACTAACTCGGTACCGGTACCCCCTGTATATAGCCTCCACACTGATTCGGTACCCCCTGTATATAGCCTCCACATTGACTCGGTACCGGTACCCCCTGTATATAGCCTCAACATTGACTCTGTACCGGTACCCCCTGTATATAGCCTCCACATTGACTCTGTACCGGTACCCACTGTATATAGCCTCCACACTGACTCTGTACCGGTACCCCCTGTATATAGCCTCCACATTGACTCTGTACCGGTACCCCCTGTATATAGCCTCCACACTGATTCGGTACCCCCTGTATATAGCCTCCACATTGACTCGGTACCGGTACCCCCTGTATATAGCCTCAACATTGACTCTGTACCGGTACCCCCTGTATATAGCCTCCACACTGACTCGGTACCGGTACCCCCTGTATATAGCCTCCACACTGACTCGGTACCGGTACCCCCTGTATATAGCCTCCACACTGACTCGGTACTGGTATCCCCTGTATATAGCCTCCACACTAACTCTGTACCGGTACCCCCTGTATATAGCCTCCACATTGACTCGGTACCGGTACCCCCTGTATATAGCCTCCACACTGACTCGGTACTGGTATCCCCTGTATATAACCTCCACACTGACTCGGTACCGGTACCCCCTGTATATAACCTCCACACTGACTCGGTACTGGTATCCCCTGTATATAGCCTCCACACTGACTCGGTACTGGTATCCCCTGTATATAGCCTCCACACTGACTCGGTACCGGTACCCCCTGTATATAGCCTCCACACTGACTCGGTACTGGTATCCCCTGTATATAGCCTCCACACTGACTCGGTACTGGTATCCCCTGTATATAGCCTCCACACTGACTCGGTACTGGTATCCCCTGTATATAGCCTCCACACTGACTCGGTACTGGTATCCCCTGTATATAGCCTCCACACTGACTCGGTACTGGTATCCCCTGTATATAGCCTCCACATTGACTCTGTACCGATACCTCCTGTATATAGCCTCCACATTGACTCTGTACCGATACCTCCTGTATATAGCCTCCACACTGACTCGGTACTGGTATCCCCTGTATATAGCCTCCACACTGACTCGGTACTGGTATCCCCTGTATATAGCCTCCACACTGACTCGGTACTGGTATCCCCTGTATATAGCCTCCACATTGACTCTGTACCGATACCTCCTGTATATAGCCTCCACATTGACTCTGTACCGATACCTCCTGTATATAGCCTCCACACTGACTCGGTACTGGTATCCCCTGTATATAGCCTCCACATTGACTCGGTACCGGTATCCCCTGTATAGCCTCCACATTGACTCGGTACTGGTATCCCCTGTATAGCCTCCACATTGACTCTGTACCGGTACCCCCTGTATATAGTCTCCACATTGACTCTGTACCGGTACCCCCTGTATATAGCCTCCACATTGACTCTGTACCGGTATCCCCTGTATATAGCCTCCACACTGACTCGGTACTGGTATCCCCTGTATATAGCCTCCACATTGACTCTGTACCGGTATCCCCTGTATATAGCCTCCACATTGACTCTGTACCGGTACCCCCTGTATATAGTCTCCACATTGACTCTGTACCGGTACCCCCTGTATATAGCCTCCACATTGACTCTGTACCGGTATCCCCTGTATATAGCCTCCACACTGACTCTGTACCGGTATCCCCTGTATATAGCCTCCACATTGACTCTGTACCGGTACCCCCTGTATATAGTCTCCACATTGACTCTGTACCGGTACCCCCTGTATATAGCCTCCACATTGACTCTGTACCGGTATCCCCTGTATATAGCCTCCACACTGACTCGGTACTGGTACCCCCTGTATATAGCCTCCACATTGACTCTGTACCGGTATCCCCTGTATATAGCCTCCACACTGACTCGGTACTGGTATCCCCTGTATAGCCTCGTTACTGTGTTGCTTTTTATTATTTATTTATTTGTACTCTTCTTGAACTGCATTGTTGGTTAAGGACTTGTAAGTAAAGCATTTCACAGTAAGGTCTACACTTGTTGTATTCAGCGCATTTAACAAATTACATTTGATAACATATCTAGTTTGTACAGGATACTATCTCTAATTCCATCCATCCTTCCTTCCTTCCATCCTTCCATCCATCCTTCTATCCATCCTTCCTTCCATCCATCCTTCCATCCATCCATCCATCCATCCATCCATCCATCCTTCTATCCATCCTTCTATCCATCCTTCCATCCATCCTTCTATCTATCTATCCATCCATCCATCCATCCATCCATCCATCCATCCATCCATCCATCCATCCATCCATCCATCCATCCATCCATCCATCCATCCATCCTTCCTTCCTTCCTTCCATCCATCCATCCATCCATCCATCCATCCATCCATCCATCCATCCATCCATCCATCCATCCTTCCTTCCTTCCATCCTTGTATCCATCCTTCTATCCATCCATCCATCCTTCCATCCTTGTATCCATCCTTCTATCCATCCATCCATCCATCCATCCATCCATCCATCCTTCCTTCCTTCCTTCCTTCCTTCCATCCATCCACTTGAGTTCAAATCTTTCAGTGTTGGCTTTAGCTTGCTTGGAGTGTCAGGTGGGCAGAGTAGTCCCACTGTACCAGGAAAGCTCAATCAAGCCCGGATCAAGTGTTTGAAATGATTTCAGATAGTATTGGAAACCAGTTATCAGGATGGAACAATTAGTGTTCAGCTTCTAGGCTAACATGTAGTGTCGTAACGTTGGTATCACTAATGTGACCACTGTTGTTTATCGAATATTAACTATGTTTATAATTACGTGATTTAAATGAATCGGGTAATCATTAACCCAGTAACCTGGGGCACCATGGGAAAAGTTTGTTTAATGAATTTCCGTTTCCCTAATTAACTCAAATAATATCAGAATATCGATTTTACAGCAGTCCCTAATTAATTCATTTCCTCTACAGTCTCATCCTGAACGTTGCATAATTCGTAAATCTGCATAAACCCAGGTCTCACTAAATCATGCCGTACCACACCAATTGAGTTGATTATTTATTTACTAACAAGCTAAATGATAATATAAGATACACATCCTCAAACACACAGTCTAGGCTATTGATTAGAACTTAGTACGATGAAACAGGTCCCTAGTGGACCAACACAATATGACACGTGTTACATAAGATGGGGATTGAGAGAGAGCGAGCACTCTTGGGTACATTTTGTAAGCTATGCTTAGTTTGGCCCTAAACTGCCACTCTTATGGGTCAGAATTATAATGATGTAATTACTTGTTGAAGGTCTTCATTTGGTATCTCTGTTGGGTATTTTTTTAATTTGACCTTTATTTAACTAGGCAAGTCAGTTAAGATCAAATTCTTATTTTCAATGACAGCCTAGGAACAGTGGGTTTAATTGCCTGTTCAGAGGCAGAACGACAGATTTGTACCTTGTCAGCTCAGGGATTTGAACTTGCAACCTTCTGGTTACTAGTCCAACGCTCTAACCACTAGGCTACCCTGCCGGGTATCTCTGTTGGGTATCTCTGTTGGGCCCAGGGCTTCGTGGGCCGAGCTCCGCTTAGTGAGAGATGTTCAGCCGACGTCCCGTTCTCTGGCTGGTCATCTACTTTGTTTGCGAGTGTAAGTCTCTGATTGTCCACCAGCTGTTACAATGTCCTCTTTTCTAGTTGTCTGTTACCTTGCTTTTGTTCTGGAAGAGGCGTCTTCTGAGGACGGCTAATCAGCCGTGTAGATAGTTCCAGCGTGGGAATGAAAGCAGTGTAGACACACGATTCCTTGGAGAGAAGAACCGGGTGGTCCTTCTTCAATTCACCTTCTTAGATACAGCTACTCGACCGGAGCATTGATTGTTAAGAGGTTCATTTGTCTTCTTCAACCTCGTGTTGCATTTTGGGGTCACGACTAGTCATGGACCTCGGCTGCAGGTCAATTTAGTCTGTTATGTAAATTCTTAACTCGCATGTTTTATACTCTCGGGTCAAAAGAGAGAGATGACTCTGTAGGACTGTGATCCACGGTAACTTGACCCGAACAGGCCAGTCATGACAGTTGGAACAATCATTCAGTGGCTTGCGTCAGCCATATTGAGAGTGGTCATAGATAGATAGCTCCTCCTCCTCAGAGACCTTGCTATTACCCTGTAGAGCTCTTTGTTCAATAGTAGAGCACTAAATAGGGAATAGGATGCCATTTGGGACACAATTAATGTTTAATCAACTGCACAGGTCTGTTTTCTGAATGTGGAAGTCAGAAGTCATGTTGATCTGATTTCAAAGTAGTTGTGTTTTTTATTGGTTCATTCATGTTCTTTCATCTGTGTTTGGGTAAGACCATTATACAGAGGACTCATCTTTTGTATCAATGCCATTATATGGCGTCTGTGAGAGCATGAGCAGTGCCATTGATGCTGTCTCCATTTTAAAAGTAGTCAATTTTCTTCTTTTGTGTTTGAAAAAAAAAAATGTGTGATTTAAGTGCTGCCTGCAGTGCTGGAGTCCAGAACAACATCTTGTCCTTTATTTATTGTAACCACTAGATGGCGGTGATATAGCGTTTACTAACCATCGCCAACCCAATATGAAGAAGAAGACAATGCTCTGTTCATTGGCGGATCGCTCCCAAACCATAGGAATTCCCTCCCAGTTGACTACTTTAAAATGGTGGAAGTCCTCAATGGCAATGTCCATGGTAAAACCAGGTTATATCCATCTACATTCCTCTATCTTTGTGGGTAAGACACAAGGCCTTAACTACCACCAGGAAGTTTGAAAAGGACCTATGATCCCCAAAGAGCAGGCAAACTACGGACGCCCCAGTCCCGCCCCGGTCCCGCCCCTGCTGGGAGTGGAATATTAAGTCAACCCATCAGAGGTAGACGTGCTGACTGACTTTATGGGATAATGATGCTCACATCAACAAGTTGGTAAACAAGGCATTTCACCCTTCCTCCTCCTCAGGCAATAAAATGCTCATGTTTTGTACATTTTGTATAGGTTGTGTTTATTTTTCGAGGGTAGACCCAATACATGATTAAAAAAAAACATGAAATAATCACATTCAATACATACTGAAATCATTTAAAATAAACTAATTCACTTGGTATTAGAATCATATTTGAATAGAATCCATTGGTATCACATTGGCATCACATTGGTATTACATTGGTATCACATTGGTATTACATTGGTATCACATTGGTATTACATTGGTATCACATTTCCATTTAGCTCCAACTTGATACATTCCTGTTCCAATTCACTCAATGCTGGTTGAGATGGGGAAGTTCTACACTTCTCTTCCTCTTGTTGGTACTGTAGAAAGAGATGGTCTGTGTTAAAGTTAACAGAAGTGTGTGTGTGTGTGTGTGTGTGTGTGTGTGTGTGTGTGTGTGTGTGTGTGTGTGTGTGTGTGTGTGTGCGTGTGTGTGTGTGTGCGTGTGTGTGTGTGTGTGTTGTATTTACCTTTGTAACTTGACAATGACTTTGTTGATCCATCGTGCATCTGGAGTCACACAGACGGTGGCTTTGTCCTTCTTGGTAACGCTGATGAATGAAGGGAGGGATATATATTACAGCGTCGCCATGGTTACATATCATACACTGCAGAATTGAACCTATCAGAAAACGTCAATATGAACGTACACATATTTAGCAGATGTTATTATGGCTGTAGTGAAATGGTTGTGTTCCCAGCTCCAACAGTGCAGTAATATCTAACAATACACACAAATCTGAGTAGAAGAACGGAATTAAGAAATCTATAAGTATTAGGATGAGCAAAGTCAGAGTCCTGTATATGTTAATGTATGTATAGATACAGTACGAGTCAAAAGTTTGGACACACCTACTCATTCCAGGGTTCTAGAACACCTACTCATTCCAGGGTTCTAGAACACCTACTCATTCCAGGGTTCTAGAACACCTACTCATTTCAGGGTTTTTCTTTATTTTTACTATTTTCTACATTGTAGAATAATAGTGAAGACATCAAAACTATGAAATAAAACATATGGAATCATGTAGTAACCCAGAAAGTGTTAAACAAATCAAAATATATTTTATATTTGAGATTGTTCAAAGTAGCCACCCTTTGCCTTGATGACAGCTTTTCACACTCTTGGCATTCCTTTGACCTCATGGCTTGGTTTTTACTCTGACAGGCACTGACAACTGTAGGACCTTTATATAGACAGGTGTGAGATGTTCCAAATCATGTCTAATCAATTGAATTTACCACAGGTGGACTCCAATCAAGTTGTAGAAACATCTCAAGGATGATCAATGGAAACAGGATGCATCTAAACTCAATGTAGAGTCTCATAGCAAAGCGTCTGAATACTTATGTAAATAAGGTGTTTCTGTTTCTTATATTTAATACATTTGCTAAAATGTCTAAAAACCTGTTTTCTCTTCGTTATTATGGAGTATTGTGTGTAAATTGATGAGGACAATTTTTTATTTAATCCATTTTAGAAAAAGGCTGTAAACATAATAAAATGTGGGAAAAGTCAAGGGGTCTGAATACTTTCTGAATACACTGTATGTATATGTATACATGTGTGATTGAATGTAGAGTCATTGTGGACAGTATGTGGATAGAATATATAGTACATCTGTAGAATAGGGAGCATATAATAGTACATGTACAGCAATAGTTGAATAGGATGGCCTTGACTAGAAAAACATATTTGTAATCTGTGATTGTCTGGAGTCCCTGCCACATACTGAGTTTCGAGGGGGAATTGCTATAGGCTACCACTGCAAATGCCCACATTTATTACAATGTCTTAGCCTTGGTTACGAATAGGAACATTGAACTCATCATCAGTGACTAATGATTGGTTTGCATAGCATGCAGTAAAGTGACTATACTGACTAATTAATTTCCCCTCCACCACGACCGATCCCCCACGCTTCTTCCCCCTATGCATTAGAAAACCACAGTTTAGCGCTTCGTTCAAGACCTCGCTGACTGACTCACATGATCTATGTGTGAAGACAATGACAGCCACCATGGGTTTTAGGTGCGGTTTCCAAGACACAGATGAAGCCTGAACAACAACAACAACAAAAAGCATGGAGATTCCACTGGGCCAGTGGTTACCAACCAATCGATCGCGATCGACTTCAAGGCATTCCTAGTCGATCACCAAACATTTCTGTAGAAAATCATATGAAAAAGGATTGAGGGTCTTCTTTTTTAAATTCGTGTTGCGCTGTTACCGGCAGGTGCACTTCAGAAGCCTTGCGCACCGGGTAGGCAAACTGTTCCCAGTTTAAACCATTTAGTTTGTCAGGAAAGACCAACTCCACCTAACCAGCGGACAGGAAGATCTGTGGATAAATCGAGTGAGCCTCACTGCGCTGGCCAATCGTATATCTCAAATCACTGTGCCTACAGCTTCCACGACCCCCACACAAAGTTTGATACCAGCCTATGTAAGATTTCATAACTTTTAAAACCAGGACCAGAGAGAAATGATCAAAGAATACAGCTGCTGTTTTTTATGAGTGAGTTCATGTTTAAGTTTTCATTCTGCTCTGTCACTGTTTTCATTCAACACTATTACATAATATAAAACATGTTTCTCTCTACTTCCACTCACACTGTAATGAATGAGTAGCCAAGTGTATGGACAACGCTGTGTTTCTATCATTATTAGCATCTCGTCCTGTCTATTTTAATAGGGAGGGATATTATACTTTCTCTGGTCAGAGGAACAACATGAATTTGTGTCTGAAAGCAGATGTGGTGTGACTCGACTTTAGCCATCAGGTGGAAGACGTTGTCCCCTCTCTCTGGTCAGTCTCACCTCTCTCTGGTCAGTCTCACCTCTCTCTGGTCAGTCTCACCTCTCTCTGGTCAGTCTCATCTCTCTCTGGTCAGTCTCATCTCTCTCTGGTCAGTCTCACCTCTCTCTGGTCAGTCTCATCTCTCTCTAGTCAGTCTCACCTCTCTCTGGTCAGTCTCATCTCTCTCTGGTCAGTCTCACCTCTCTCTGGTCAGTCTCATCTCTCTCTAGTCAGTCTCACCTCTCTCTGGTCAGTCTCACCTCTCTCTGGTCAATCTCACCTCTCTCTGGTCAGTCTCACCTCTCTCTGGTCAGTCTCACCTCTCTCTGGTCAGTCTCACCTTTCTCTGGTCAGTCTCACCTCTCTCTGGTCAGTCTCACCTCTCTCTAGTCAGTCTCACCTCTCTCTAGTCAGTAATGTAACTTTTTAAGTCATGTTTAAAAAATATATATATTTCAGAAATAGATGTTGGTTTGCTTGTTGACTGTGAAAGGGTTCTTGACTGGTTGCTAGGTGGTGTTAGTTGACTCACATGATCTCTGTTTGACGACAGTGGGCACCTGGAGGTAGGATCTCTATCCTGTGGAACAGCCGAGGAGAGATGAAAGCAGAGGACGTCCGGATGCAGCGACACTTCTGACATGCAGCACAGCCGTTCATGGGGAATGCTGCAGGGATGAAGACCGGGAATATTACATACAATAACAATATAGTGTTGTTAGAATTTGGGGTTAAAGGTTAAGGTTTAAGGGATAGAGTTAACACCTTTTTATCATCACTAAAAGTTGCACTTTGAAACATGTGAATGTTAGAAAGACAAAACTGATTCTAGATCAGCACTCTTAGGGCTCTATTCAGTCTGTATCATCGCTGAAGTGTTACAGATTAAATCAAATCAAAGTTTATTTGTCTCGTGCGCCGAATACAACAGGTGTAGTAGACCTTCCAGGGAAATGCTGAATACAACAGGTGTAGTAGACCTTACAGTGAAATGCTGAATACAACAGGTGTAGTAGACCTTACAGTGAAATGCTGAATACAACAGGTGTAGTAGACCTTACAGTGAAATGCTGAATACAACAGGTGTAGTAGACCTTACAGTAAAATGCTGAATACAACAGGTGTAGTAGACCTTACAGTGAAATGCTGAATACAACAGGTGTAGTAGACCTTACAGTGAAATGCTGAATACAACAGGTGTAGTAGACCTCACAGTGAATTGCTGAATACAACAGGTGTAGTAGACCTTACAGTGAAATGCTGAATACAACAGGTGTAGTAGACCTTACAGTGAAATGCTGAATACAACAGGTGTAGTAGATCTTACAGTGAAATGCTGAATACAACAGGTGTAGTAGACCTTACAGTGAAATGCTGAATACAACAGGTGTAGTAGACCTTACAGTGAAATGCTGAATACAACAGGTGTAGTAGACCTTAAAGTGAAATGCTGAATACAACAGGTGTAGTAGACCTCACAGTGAAATGCTGAATACAACAGGTGTAGTAGAACTCACAGTGAAATGCTGAATACAACAGGTGTAGTAGACCTTACAGTGAAATACTGAATACAACAGGTGTAGTAGACCTTACAGTGAAATGCTGAATACAACAGTTGTAGACCTTACAGTGAAATGCTGAATACAACAGGTGTAGTAGACCTTACAGTGAAATGCTGAATACAACAGGTGTAGTAGACCTTACAGTGAAATGCTGAATACAACAGGTGTAGTAGACCTTACAGTGAAATGCTGAATACAACAGGTGTAGTAGACCTCACAGTGAAATGCTGAATACAACAGGTGTAGTAGACCTTACAGTGAAATGCTGAATACAACAGGTGTAGTAGACCTTACAGTGAAATGCTGAATACAACAGGTGTAGTAGACCTTACAGTGAAATGCTTACTTACAGGCTCTAACCAATAGTGTAACAAAGGTATTAGGTGAACAATAGGTAAGTAAAGAAATAAAAACACCAGTTAAAAGACAGTGATTGCGTGACAGCAATGTAACGATAATATCTGATTGAGCCGACATGCAGCGTTTACCGTGAATGCAGTTTCCACTAAGGAACATTACCTTTAAATTTCACTCACGCTGCAACGCAGAACTTCTGCCATACGGATTGAATACAGACCCTACTCTGAGACACTTAACATTGCAGTGGATTGATTGTGATAATTGGAATTAAATTGTTTAAAAAAATAAATTATAATAGGTTTGGTTTGTTGATTGTTTAAGAGTCAAGTTGAACAGATTCATAGATATGTAGATATATAGATAAAGATGCAATATCTCACCTTGAAGAGCCACGAACCAGCAGAGAATCAGGGACACCAACAGGTAGTGTGGCTTGAAAGGCATCTTGAGTCTGTGTTGGCTGTGGTCGGCTGGTGTCTACTGAAACTGAATTATGTTGTCTCTGGGTTTATATTGCTGCAAAAAAGGAAGTGTGGGGGAATCCCTCGTCTTCACGCAAAATGAAGATCAGACTTTTGGAGGATATAAAAATGTCTATATATATATTCACTATTTTAACTTTATCCTTCATTTCTAGCCTAGTGATTCTATTGAAATGAAACATGCCATATCGAGAATCTGTCTTGTTACATTGTAAAGAGGATTTTAATGATAATATAATCAAATAATACTTCAGCAATCTAGTCAAAACCTGGTAAATGCTGAGTAGAACAAGTAGAGATTCAGTGGTCAAGATTGGAGAGCGTTTAAAAACTGTATTTCTCCTAGACATACAGACAGGTCCATAATTATTGACCTTGATAAAGATGAACAATAAAAGACTGTAGAAAATCAACACAAACACTGTTGTATGCAAAAAAAAGGGGAAATTATATTTTATACTAATACAATTGCTCAGTGAAAGTGATTTTGTTTCACAAGTCATATTTCTTTTCTCTCTCAAAAAGATAGGGGTTAAAATGGCACTTCTGTTTTCAATACCTCACCTTGAGAGGATAATGGCCACTGAGTCTTTTTCTACTATGTTTTATAGGATCTTCTTTTAAGCCTCCAACATTAGGTTATGAGAATGAAGAACACATCAGGAGGGATCTTAGACCTGCTACGTTAGGTTATGAGAATGAAGAACACATCAGGAGGGATCTTAGACCTGCTACATTAGGTTATGAGAATGAAGAACACATCAGGAGGGATCTTAGACCTGCTACGTTAGGTTATGAGAATGAAGAACACATCAGGAGGGATCTTAGACCTGCTACATTAGGTTATGAGAATGAAGAACACATCAGGAGGGATCTTAGACCTGCTACATTAGGTTATGAGAATGCAGAACACATCAGGAGGGATCTTAGACCTGCTACATTAGGTTATGAGAATGCAGAACACATCAGGAGGGATCTTAGACCTGCTACATTAGGTTATGAGAATGCAGAACACATCAGGAGGGATCTTTGACCTTTCCTCTATAACAGAGTCTTTCCAGATCCTTGATATCTTTTGTCTGCGCTGATGGACTGCCCTCTTCAATTCAAACCAAAGGTTTTCAATGGGGTTCAAGTCTGGAGACTGAGAGGACCTTAACAAACTGTTCATTTTGTGGTCATTTAACAATTTCTTTGCTGATTTTGATTAGTGCTTGGGGTTATTGTCTTACTGGAAGATCCACTTGTGGCCAAGGTTCAGACCCCTGGAGAGGCAACCAGGTTTTTGGCTGAAATGGCCTGGTACTTGGCAAATTTGATGATGCCTTTGACCGTAACAACGGTCCCAGGACAAAACAAAAATTATATTTTTGGTCTTCTTTTAAGGTTAGGGTTAAGGTTAGGTTTAAAAATCAAATTTTTCAGAAGATAAATGGTAGAAAAAGGCAGAGTTTTTTGACTTTGTGGACAAAAAAAAGAACAAGCAAAATAGTCCCATAACATCAAATATCCTCCACCATATTTTACAGTCGGTATGAGGCTCCTTTTTAATGACGTCCAACAAATGTAAACACCTGCAGTTTGACAAACGGAAACGGGCGCCATGGGAACCTGCACTATGTTCAGATGACATGAAAATAAAGCTACTTTGGTTCTTCTCATCTTTATCAAGGGTGTCAGTAATTGTGGACCTGACATTATACACTGCATGTGCAACAACATCTCCTCCTTGGGAATTAATACAGTACTATTATTACCCTGTCGTATCTTTTCCCTATCAGAATCACTCTGCCACACATTTATCAAGGCTGATAGCTTCATATCACTTGTGTTCTTTTCCCTATCAGAATCACTCTGCCACACATTTATCAAGGCTGATAGCTTCATATCACTTGTGTTCTTTTCCCTATCAGAATCACTCTGCCACACATTTATCAAGGCTGATAGCTTCATATCACTTGTGTTCTTTTCCCTATCAGAATCACTCAGCCACACATTTATCAAGGCTGATAGCTTCATATCACTTGTGTTCTTTTCCCTATCAGAATCACTCTGCCACACATTTATCAAGGCTGATAGCTTCATATCACTTGTGTTCTTTTCCCTATCAGAATCACTCTGCCACACATTTATCAAGGCTGATAGCTTCATATCACTTGTGTTCTTTTCCCTATCAGAATCACTCTGCCACACATTTATCAAGGCTGATAGCTTCATATCACTTGTGTTCTTTTCCCTATCAGAATCACTCTGCCACACATTTATCAATGCTGATAGCTTCATATCACTTGTGCTCTTTTCCCTATCAGAATCACTCTGCCACACATTTATCAAGGCTGATAGCTTCATATCACTTGTGTTCTTTTCCCTATCAGAATCACTCTGCCACACATTTATCAAGGCTGATAGCTTCAGATCACTTGTGTTCAATATAGATTCATTTCACTTGATCGGGTGCAAGGAACCCAGAATAAGGAACTGAAAATTCCAACAAGCATTAAGATGCCAGACAATGTTTTTTCTATTAGCAGACTGATGGAAAGAGCTCTCTATTGGCCGTGGACTGCCCGGTGATGACCTCATCTAATTTTACATTGTGGTCATTTATCAGACGCTCTTATCCAGAGCGACCTACATATAAGGATTGTTCCCATTGGCAGTTTGAAATGACTCAAATCCACATTTTTTGCATATCCGATTCTAATCTGTTATTTTTCCTGCAGTCTGAACAGCAAAAAGCAGATGGAATTGGACATTTCAAGTCACATTTCAAACCGCCTTCATAAGTGATTTTAAGTCAGATACAAATCTGATTCCTGGCCATGTGACTTGTGTCTGAACTGTCAAATCTGATTTATTTGCCCTCAAGTGGTTTGCCCTTGTGGTAGAAAGGTAAACAGCTAGCTAGCTGACTGCTGTGGCTAGCTAATTGACTGGTGTGACTAGCTAGTTGACTGCTGTGGCTAGCTAATTGACTGGTGTGACTAGCTAATTGACTGGTGTGACTAGCTAGCTGACTGCTGTGGCTAGCTAATTGACTGGTGTGACTAGCTAGTTGACTGCTGTGGCTAGCTAAACAACGCTGTGGCTAGCCAATTGACTGGTGTGACTACCTAGCTGACTGCTGTGGCTAGCTAATTGACTGGTGTGACTAGCTAGTTGACTGCTGTGGCTAGCTAATTGTCTGCTGTGGCTAGCTAATTGACTGCGGTGACTAGCTAGTTGACTGCTGTGGCTAGCTAATTGACTGGTGTGGCTAGCTAGTTGACTGCTGTGACTAGCTAGCTGACTGTTGTGGCTAGCCAGTTGACTGCTGTGGCTAGCTAGTTGACTGCTGTGACTAGCTAGTTGACTGCTGTGGCTAGCTAGTTGACTGTTGTGGATAGCCAGTTGACTGCTGTGACTAGCTAGTTGACTGCTGTGACTAGCTAGTTGACTGTTGTGGCTAGCTAGTTGACTGTTGTGGATAGCTAGTTGACTGTTGTGGCCGAAAAAGGACTGGTTTTGAAAGTTGGATCATCTTGTGCTTTGAGGCTTTAAAGTTGTTCTGACACTATGATTTTGAACATTCAAAGTATGTGGGAAACATCCCTGGCAGGCATTGTCGTCATCTTAGCTTGCTACTTAACTTCTGAGTGAGAGGAAGCAGGAGCACCAATCAGCCTACACCACCACACATACACCCATTGTTAGTGTGACAACTAGCCATGTCATCAATGGTATAATAACATGGGTAGAATAACATGGGTTGAATAGCATGGGTTGAATAACATGGGTATAATAACATGGGTATAATAACATGGGTATAATAACATGGGTTGAATAACATGGGTAGGATAACATGGGTTGAATAACATGGGTTGAACAACATGGGTATAATAACATGGGTAGAATAACATGGGTAGATTAACATGGGTAGAATAACATGGGTATAATAACATGGGTAGAATAACATGGGTATAATAACATATGTCTTATAATAAAGGCTATTATGGTCAGATAAAATAGGATTAGATGAAGGCTAATACAAGTTTATAACAAAGTAATAATGTAATAGTAGCTGTGTTAGTATTACTATATTACCGTACTTTAATAGTCCCAGACTGACAGTGAGTCTAGTAGACAGGAGGCCTATTATATCAGTACCATCATTATAATACAGTTTTTATGGCTTTGCAGAACCAAAAAACTCCAAACGAACCAAAGGAGGAAGAAAGCACAGCATTTCACTTCCTGGATTTCACTTTCCCCTCTGAACTAGAATAGAAAGTTAGGCAATATAATGAACCTGAACACCGTGTGGGTAAACCACATGCAGCCAGCCCATGTCTGTGCCACCTTCTATGATCTGAGTATGATGAGCATGGTGTGTCAGTGGAAACCTGGGGTGTGTTCACGACCCCTCAAACCCACACGGAAACCAGCAGAAGCAAACTGAAGGAAAAGGGGAGGGACCAACATGAATTTGTCCAAAAGAAACTTGAATTTTTATTGAAAAGCATGTTTTTGTTCAAAGTTAATGGTTTCCGTTACAAACTGTTTGTTACGGTTTTGTTCTGAATGAACAGACCTCCGGGTGTTAAGACCAGTGTCTCCCAATCCTGGTTCTGGAAACCCAAAGGGGAGCACGCACAACCCTGATTCAAATCAAAGGTTTGATGATGACTTGATTAGTTGAATCAAGTCTGAGTGCTCGTGCAAACAGCACTAACTGTTATATAGACCTGATAACACTGTTATATAGACATTATAACACTGTTATATAGACATTATAACACTGTTATATATACATTATAACACTGTTATATAGACATTATAACACTGTTATATAGACATTATAACACTGTTATATAGACATTATAACACTAACTGTTATATAGACCTGATAACACTGTTATATAGACCTCATAACACTGTTATATAGACATTATAACACTGCTATATAGACATTATAACACTGTTATATAGACATAACACTGTTATATAGACATTATAACACTGGTATATAGACATTATAACACTGTTATATAGACATTATAACACTGTTATATAGACATTATAACACTGCTATATAGACATTATAACACTGTTATATAGACATTATAACACTGTTATATAGACATTATAACACTGTTATATAGACCTCATAACACTGTTATATAGACCTCATAACACTGTTGTATAGACATTATAACACTGTTATATAGACATTATAACACTAACTGTGAGAATCACACTGTTTCATTCAGTGGAAACTATTGCAGCTCATACTGTAACTATCATGCATGTTGGTCCCAGTAGTTTCCATTGGAAATGATGAGTGTGCACCTAACCTCATCACTGAAGGACTGTTAGCAGACTCCCGCACTAAAGGACTGTTAGCAGACTCCCACACTAAAGGACTGTTAGCAGGCTCCCACACTAAAGGACTGTTAGCAGGCTCCCACACTAAAGGACCGTTAGCAGGCTCCCACACTAAAGGACTGTTAGCAGGCTCCCACAGTAAAGGACTGTTAGCGGGCTCCCACACTAAAGGACTGTTAGCAGGCTCCCACACTAAAGGACTGTTAGCAGACTCCCACACTAAAGGACCGTTAGCAGGCTCCCACACTAAAGGACTGTTAGCAGGCTCCCACACTAAAGGACTGTTAGCAGGCTCCCACACTAAAGGACTGTTAGCAGACTCCCACACTAAAGGACTGTTAGCAGGCTCCCACACTAAAGGACTGTTAGCAGGCTCCCACACTAAAGGACTGTTAGCAGACTCCCACACTAAAGGACTGTTAGCAGGCTCCCACACTAAAGGACTGTTAGCAGGCTCCCACAGTAAAGGACTGTTACCAGACGCTCTTATCCAGAGAGACTTACAGTTTAGTGTGTTCATCTGAAGATAGCTAGGTGGGACAAGTTAGACATACTTCTGCCTGGTTTGTTAGGCCGATGTAGTTACAGCTTAGTCATTTAGCAGACATTTTATCCAGAGGGACTCACAGTAGCAGATTAGGGTGAAGTGGTGAGGCTGATCTCAATTCCGGTTCAGGAGGTAAGATGAAACATGATAGCACTAGCAAACACTTGAGTGGAGAGAGAAGAACTGTGGTAAATCACCACAGAAGAACTGTGGTAAATCACCACAGAAGAACTGTGGTAAATCACCACAGAAGAACTGTGGTAAATCACCACAGAAGAACTGTGGTAAATCGAGCAGAGGATGGTGCCACGAGCAGCAGGCCAGCGTGGAGTAGCCAGGCCCAGCAAGAGAAGATTGTGTAAATATATGCTTTGTGTCGAGGGGAACATGATTAAGGTGAATGTGGAAGCAATGTGAAGGTTAAGTGCTGTAATTGTGGGGGAGAACACGGTGCAACATTTGGTGGATGGCAGGTACAGAGAGAGGCTAGAGAGGCTCACATATAGACAATTAGTCATGATGTATCATATGTAGAGGCTGTAAAACAGATTGGTGGACTTGCAGTGTGGACTGATGGAGCTTCCATAGCTGCTCCTGTAGTAAGAGAACCTACTGTCAGACTGATGGAGCTTCCATAGCTGCTCCTGTGGTAAGTGAACCTACTGTCAGACTGATGGAGCTTCCATAGCTGCTCCTGTAGTAAGTGAACCTACAGTCACACTGATGGAGCTTCCATAGCTGCTCCTGTAGTAAGTGAACCTACTGTCAGACTGATGGAGCTTCCATAGCTGCTCCTGTAGTAAGTGAACCTACTGTCAGACTGATGGAGCTTCCATAGCTGCTCCTGTAGTAAGTGAACCTACTGTCAGACTGATGGAGCTTCCATAGCTGCTCCTGTAGTAAGTGAACCTACTGTCAGACAGATGGAGCTTCCATAGCTGCTCCTGTAGTAAGTGAACCTACTGTCAGACTGATGGAGCTTCCATAGCTGCTCCTGTAGTAAGTGAACCTACTGTCAGACTGATGGAGCTTCCATAGCTGCTCCTGTAGTAAGTGAACCTACTGGCAGACTGATGGAGCTTCCATAGCTGCTCCTGTAGTAAGTGAACCTACTGTCAGACTAATGGAGCTTCCATAGCTGCTCCTGTAGTAAGTGAACCTACTGTCAGACTGATGGAGCTTCCATAGCTGCTCCTGTAGTAAGTGAACCTACTGTCAGACTGATGGAGCTTCCATAGCTGCTCCTGTAGTAAGTGAACCTACTGTCAGACTGATGGAGCTTCCATAGCTGCTCCTGTAGTAAGTGAACCTACTGTCAGACTGATGGAGCTTCCATAGCTGCTCCTGTAGTAAGTGAACCTACTGTCAGACTGATGGAGCTTCCATAGCTGCTCCTGTTGGGCTGGTGTTTCTTTTTTTCCCTCGTCTTCTCTCCTTTTTCATGGTATCCAATTGGTAGTTACAGTCTTGTCTCCTCGCTGCAACACCTGCAGACACCAGGGCAACAGGAAGAAGAGGGAGGGACAGCCCCAGTAGTCAGCTGGCTCAGATACCAGGGCAACAGGAAGAAGAGGGAGGGACAGCCCCAGTAGTCAGCTGGCTCAGGCACCAGGGCAACAGGAAGAAGAGGGATCAGATGGACCAGAAGCACCAGCAGTAGTGCCACAAACGTCTGCTGTTTGGATGCTGTTTGACAAGACAGCAACTGAGTGTGAAGGAATCCCTCAGCAGATGCCATAATGGAGATCCAGTCCTATTTGGAGGAGCCCCTCCTCCAACGATTATGTTATGTTGTTCAGATTGTATTCATTTTTAATTGTTACATTTATATGCACTTTGTTTATATACATTAAAAAGTAATACTTTAAATGCAAATGTTTAATAGCATTCTTTTTCATATCAAACCAATGCATTTTTAAAAACATGATAGTTAAGGTAGAGTATGACTTAATTTTATAATTTAATTAGAGTTGTTTTCACACCAATCATAGTCAAACTATAGCAAACTGTTTGACTTGAAAAAATACAAAACATGTTTTTTTTTAAAGAGCCGGACTGCCCACAACAACAGCCCCCTAAATCATGTCTTGACGTTCTGATTTGTAAATTTACTGCAGTTCCCAACATTGACCAGCAGGTGGTAATGATACTCTCTTCTCAGACAGTAAATGACCACCAGTCAGCTACATTTATTTTGTGGGGAGGGGATGGAAAAGCATTGAGACTATTTCTCATGGAAGCAATTTCACTCATTTACTAATGTGAATGTGTCCAAAGAGATGAGAGAAGCTAATATTGATAGGCACTGTTAAATCTTTACAGCTCAGGATAATATGACTATAATTAAAGATCATCACTACCATCTGCTGGCTGGATCGGTCTTCTGATTTGAACCCTATTCTACACACTGCTAACCTTATGCCGAACCTGAAACCTAAATTAAGATCAGAAATGCACATTTTTGTTTTCATTACATTTTATGATAGGCCTGTAGACAATTTAGACTTTGTGGCTGGGTTTTCTAATAACCAGAGAGGATGGGGGGAGGAGTTTACTCCAAATACCTGAGCAAAGGTGAAAGTGAAAGTTGTGTCTCAGCATAGGACTGAGGTGTAGATTGTTCTGTAAAAACGTGTAGAAATGCACATATAGTGACTATTAGAGTGGTTATAGATTTAAATCAACTATTTTGAGTGTGAAGTGGAGGACGTGAAGACCAGTAAAGGTAAGAGGAGATCTCAGTATATTTCACTTTCCAAACTAGACACAACAGTCCTGTTTTAAAACAATGAGGACTGGAGAACGAGGAAGTGATGTTTGTATCTGTGTGATTGAGCAAAAGAGAGATTTTGATGAATGGTAATGATGTAAATATGAATGTTTTCTCGTTTTATTGAGAAATGAAACACAAACCCCACCTTCTTCCCGGTTGTATGTAATAACACACTAAAATGTCTGGCTAACAATGTAAGAAATAACACTGGAATGTTGCCTCGGGGCTAGAATCACTTCCGCCCTCTCTATCGGCGCCATTTTATATATTGACTACGTCCCTCCTGGCTCGCTCATTAATATCTTAATCTAAATTACTGATTGTCTCTTATCCGCTTGTCTTCCCATTATGCCATAGTTTGTTCATCTTCATTGTCAGTAGAAACCACATTTGTTTAAGCAAGTCATCCATATCAGCTATGTTTTTTTAAAGCAGTAAATGAGGCTGAATGAACTGTTTCACTGAATGGGGCTCAATGAGAAATAGTTAGAAGTAACCTTCTAAGACGACATGATAATATTGTCTAGATAGAGAACGACAGATCAGCTGTAAACAAGCAGGGCAGGTGGTAATACAGGCAATTAACTTAAAAACAGTTGAAATCAAATGCAGCTTTAAATATCTCCCTGTAAAACATAAGATCTAGCATCACTTGTATATTTTGTACTCAAAATAAAAAACATGATAAAATAAATCTATAACATTTACATTGAATTCAGTTGCAGAAAAGCCTCCTATTGTAGTGATTTGCTGCTATACTGAACATCTACAGCTGGGTCAGAACATACTGGTTTGGGTTTGATGATGAACAGGGTAAAACACTGTTGCCAGGGGCTACCACATGACACAGCATTGTGCAGAATGTTACAGTAGAAACTTGTTGAAAATTGTCAAACTGAGACTAAATTTAAAGACAATTGACCAATAAAAATATATGGTTTCCGATGACTTCTGTGAAAAGTAAAGTCTCGATTAACTTAAGGTGCTGACATGGATACTGTCTGTAAGTGCCCAGATTGTAATGGTTTTAACCCAAACTCAGTCTTTACCCCCAGCCCTGTCCCCTGTCCCCTGTCCCCTACACACCCTAACCCAAACTCAGTCTTTACCCCCAGCCCTGTCCTCTGTCCCCTACACACCCTAACCCAAACTCAGTCTTTACCCCCAGCCCTGTCCCCTGTCCCCTACACACCCTAACCCAAACTCAGTCTTTACCCTCAGCCCTGTCCCCTGTCCCCTACACACCCTAACCCAAACTTCACCTTTACCCCCTATCCTGTCCCCTGCACACCCTAACCCAAACTCCACCTTTACCCCCAGTCCTGTCCCCTACACACCCTAACCCAAACTCAGCCTTCACCCCCAGCCCTGTCCCCTACACACCCTAACCCAAACACCACCTTTACCCCCAGCCCTGTCCCCTACACACCCTAAACCAAACTCAGCCTTTACCCCCAGCCCTGTCCCCTACACACCCTAACCCAAACTCCACCTTTACCCCCAGCCCTGTCCCCTACACACCCTAACCCAAACTCCACCTTTACCCCCAGCCCTGTCCCCTACACACTCTAACCCAAACTCAGTCTATACCCCCAGCCCTGTCCCCTACACACCCTAACCCAAACTCAACCTTTACCCCCAGCCCTGTCCCCTGTCCCCTACACACCCTAACCCAAACTCAGCCTTTACCCCCAGCCCTGTCCCCTGTCCCATACACACCCTAACCCAAACTCAGCCTTTACCCCCAGCCCTGTCCCCTACACACCCTAACCCAAACTCAGTCTATACCCCCAGCCCTGTCCCCTACACACCCTAACCCAAACTCAGCCTTTACCCCCAGCCCTGTCCCCTACACACCCTAACCCAAACTCAGTCTATACCCCCAGCCCTGTCCCCTACACACCCTAACCCAAACTCAGTCTTTACCCCCAGCCCTGTCCTCTGTCCCCTACACACCCTAACCCAAACTCAGTCTATACCCCCAGCCCTGTCCCCTACACACCCTAACCCAAACTCAGTCTATACCCCCAGCCCTGTCCCCTACACACCCTAACCCAAACTCAGTCTTTACCCCCAGCCCTGTCCTCTGTCCCCTACACACCCTAACCCAAACTCAGTCTATACCCCCAGCCCTGTCCCCTACACACCCTAACCCAAACTCAGCCTTTACCCCCAGCCCTGTCCCCTACACACCCTAACCCAAACTCAGTCTATACCCCCAGCCCTGTCCCCTACACACCCTAACCCAAACTCAGCCTTTACCCCCAGCCCCCTATATGGTATGTCTGACTTTCTTATTTGTAAATAATGATACTCTCTTCTCAGACTGTAACTAACCTTATGCCTAACCTTAAACCTAAATTAAGATCAGAAATGTACATTTTAGTTTTCATGACATTTTATGATAGGCCTGTAGACAATTTAGACTTTGTGACTGGGTTTTCTAATAACTAGAGAGGCTGGGGGGAGGAGTTTACTCCAAATACCTGTACAAAGGGGAAAGTTGTGTCTCAGTATAGGACTGAGGTGTAGATTGTTCTGTAAAAACGTGTAGAAATGCACATATAGTGACTATTAGAGTGGTTATGGATTTAAATCAACTATTTTGAGTGTGAAGTGGAGGACGTGAAGACCAGTAAAGGTAAGAGGAGATCTCAGTATATTTCACTTTCCAAACTAGACACAACAGTCCTGTTTTAAAACAATGAGGACTGGAGAACGAGGAAGTGATGTTTGTATCTGTGTGATTGAGCAAAAGAGAGAATTTGATGAAAGGTAATGATGTAAATATGAATGTTTTCTCTTTTTATTGCAGTTAATATGGCAGAGTCCAGAGTTCATAGTAAGTCACCATGCTATAATTAATGATGAACTTTTATTTCATGTATCTGGGAGAACAGAACTAAACCAACTATTGAAAATGAAATGTGTTTGTAGTTTTATTTGTCTTTATGTGTAAATGTGTGTCAGGATGAAATGTGTTTGTAACATGAGGAGTTGTAGCTGAGTTTGTGTCTGTGAGAAACAGCTCTACTGCTCCACAGTGACCTCTCCCTCCAAACATCTCTTTATTATAGAACCCATTTAATCCAGTCTGACACAATATGGAAGAAAATCAACCTTTTGTACTTTACTGGCTCTAGAGAAGTTAAAGTTGTACATTTCAACAAATAAGTTGTTTTCCTGAGTGGAGCAGCTGTCTATGGTGCTGTGTCTCAGTGTGAGAGGTGTCTCTACAGACTCTGGTTCAATTCCAGGCTGTATCACAACTTCCCATGATTGGGTGTCCCATAGGGGTGGAGGACAATTTGTTTGTCTGGGGTAGGCTGTCATTGTAAATAAGAACTTGTTCTGAACTGACTTGCCTCGGTAAATAAATAAAATATGTATCCAGAGCCATTAGGATTAAGTGCCTTGCTCAAGGGCTTATCAACACATGTTATCCTAGTTTCCTCAGGGACTCAAAACAGCGACGTTTGGGTTACTGGCCCAAGTGCTCAGCTTCCTGACAAACATGTCTGACTAATGGGAAAATACAGTGCCTCTAATTTATTATAAAATGTATAATTTATTTTAGATATGCCTGTATCTGTACTTGATAGTATACATTTGAGGGTATTGGCATGTGGGTGTTAGGGTTAGGGCATGGGGGTAACAGGGCTGGGGTGTGTGGGTCATTGAGTTTAGGTGTGTGGGTAAGTGGGCTGAGGTATATAGATATTGAGGTTGAGGAATAGGGGTAACAGGACTGGGGTGTGTGGGTCATTGAGTTTAGGTGTGTGGGTAAGTGGGCTGAGGTATATAGATATTGAGGTTGAGGAATAGGGGTAACAGGACTGGGGTGTGTGGGTCATTGAGTTTAGGTGTGTGGGTAAGTGGGCTGAAGTATATAGATATTGAGGTTGAGGAATAGGGGTAACAGGACTGGGGTGTGTGGGTCATTGAGTTTAGGTGTGTGGGTAAGTGGGCTGAGGTATATAGATATTGAGGTTGAGGAATAGGGGTAACAGGGCTGGGGTGTGTGGGTCATTGAGTTTAGGTGTGTGGGTAAGTGGGCTGAGGTATATAGATATTGAGGTTGAGGAATAGGGGTCACAGGACTGGGGTGTGTGGGTCATTGAGTTTAGGTGTGTGGGTAAGTGGGCTGAGGTATATAGATATTGAGGTTGAGGAATAGGGGTAACAGGACTGGGGTGTGTGGGTCATTGAGTTTAGGTGTGTGGGTAAGTGGGCTGAGGTATATAGATATTGAGGTTGAGGAATAGGGGGAACAGGACTGGGGTGTGTGGGTCATTGAGTTTAGGTGTGTGGGTAAGTGGGCTGAGGTATATAGATATTGAGGTTGAGGAATAGGGGGAACAGGACTGGGGTGTGTGGGTCATTGAGTTTAGGTGTGTGGGTAAGTGGGCTGAGGTATATAGATATTGAGGTTGAGGAATAGGGGTAACAGGGCTGGGGTGTGTGGGTCATTGAGTTTAGGTGTGTGGGTAAGTGGGCTGAGGTATATAGATATTGAGGTTGAGGAATAGGGGTAACAGGACTGGGGTGTGTGGGTCATTGAGTTTAGGTGTGTGGGTAAGTGGGCTGAGGTATATAGATATTGAGGTTGAGGAATAGGGGTAACAGGACTGGGGTGTGTGGGTCATTGAGTGTAGGTGTGTGGGTAAGTGGGCTGAGGTATATAGATATTGAGGTTGAGGAATAGGGGGAACAGGACTGGGGTGTGTGGGTCATTGAGTTTAGGTGTGTGGGTAAGTGGGCTGAGGTATATAGATATTGAGGTTGAGGAATAGGGGTAACAGGACTGGGGTGTGTGGGTCATTGAGTTTAGGTGTGTGGGTAAGTGGGCTGAGGTATATAGATATTGAGGTTGAGGAATAGGGGTAACAGGACTGGGGTGTGTGGGTCATTGAGTTTAGGTGTGTGGGTAAGTGGGCTGAGGTATATAGATATTGAGGTTGAGGAATAGGGGTAACAGGACTGGGGTGTGTGGGTCATTGAGTTTAGGTGTGTGGGTAAGTGGGCTGAGGTATATAGATATTGAGGTTGAGGAATAGGGGTAACAGGACTGGGGTGTGTGGGTCATTGAGTTTAGGTGTGTGGGTAAGTGGGCTGAGGTATATAGATATTGAGGTTGAGGAATAGGGGTAACAGGACTGGGGTGTGTGGGTAAGTGGGCTGAGGTATATAGATATTGAGGTTGAGGAATAGGGGTAAATACCTGTTCATGTTATTATAGACAGAGGACTCTGTCACAACTGTGACCAAGAATAAAACATACTTTTTAATAAATAAATAATCAAAATGGATGACATGTTAGGCTACTAGCGACATAAGATTAGCATAGTGGCATGTCTGGGAAAGATGTGGGAACAAATGGGATAATATCATTCTAGATTGTAGCATCACATTCTTCTATGACATATAGACTTTCCTTCAAATGAATCTGTCTGTCTGGGATTGTGGGGGTTGTAGTTTAGAATTGACATGGTCCTGGTTGTTGTATGTCTGTTGTAGTTTTTAATTCAGATGTGTTTATAAATGTACTGAGAGGATTTGTGTTCCTGACACAGATGATGTCATTAAACATGAAATGTTCTCTCTTTCTGAACAGATCAGTTTAAACTCACCTCAGAAGACCATGTGTGGGCCGATGTTGGTGAAGAGGTCACACTCCCCTGTCACCTCTCACCTGACACCAGTGCTGTTGCCACGACGATCAGGTGGTTTAAAGGGACAGAGTGTATTTACCTGTATAAGAATGGCCAGGTGACAGAGAGGAGTGACTGTGAGGGCAGAGTGAGTCTGATCACCCAGGAGCTGGAGAGAGGCAACGTGTCTCTGAGGCTGAGAGACTTCAGGGAGTCAGATAGAGGAGTCTACATCTGTCAGGTCATCCATGGAGAACAGAAGGATGAGGCTGCAGTGAGTTTATTGGTCAGAGGAGGTAAGTGTTCTAGAACTCCAGGAATGTTTCTAAACACCTAAACAACAACAATAACAACCAGTCTCTTTCCCTGTACAGAACACTTGTACTTTCTCATGTAGGTAGGAGTTCATAGTAGGAGTTACAGATGAATAGACTAGATTCATTCTGAATATCAACTAGTTACAATGCATATTACCATCACTCTGAGCTTTGAGCTGGTCCTAAAGCATTAGAACCATTCCAACATTACTGTCATGTCCCTTGATTGTCATTAGTAAGTTTGATGTCCCAGTATGAATCATTCTGTGATGTTTAGACTGTTCCAATAGTAGCACTGCTTACATCCCTTTCCCTAGATGTACATTAGTAATGAATGTGATGAACAGTCATATCAATATGATGTATGGTATTTGATTGAATAATGTAATGTAACTGAAATTGGATTGAATGTAGTTGTAATAACTCATACATTTTGATGTACATTATCAATATTCATTCCTCTCCATCTTGGATAATGGATGATCAGGATCAATACCATAGTCCTCCCACTATATATCTGCCATGGAGGTCAATATTTCACATAGTCCTCCCACTATATATCTGCCATAGAGGTCAACATTTCACACACCAAAATGAAAATAGAATCAGTACATTAGTAATGAATGTGATGAACAGTCATTCCAATATGATGTATGGTATTTCATTAAATTATGTCATGAGACTGAAATTCAATGAACAATAATAACTAATGCATTCTGTTTTACATGATCATTATTCATGACTCTCCATCTTGGATAATGGATGATCAGCAAGCAGTGAGTATTTACTTATTTGTCTGTTTTGTTTATTGACAACCAATAACACAAGACAAATAACAGACCAGAGTGTTAATCTGATACTATAAAAACTACAGGCCTTGTGAACAGCAGTGTGTCTTCTTCAAGGCTACAAATTAAATCAGTTTCTTTACATTTATCAATACTCTCCCCAAATGTTCTCAAGGTAGGTTGGATTAAGATGTATAGATGTTCTTCAAATTATCCAGAATTTTCATATCATAGTTCTCCCGCAATATATCTGCCAAAGAGGTCAACATTTAACATATCCCTCCCACACAATATCTGTTGTAGAGCTCAACATTTTAGAGGGGTTGAGTTAAATGCGGAAGACACATCTCAGTTGAATACATTCAGTTGGACAACTGACTAGGTATCCTCCTTTCCTTTCCCTTTCACAATATATCTGCCATAGAGGTCAATATTTCACATAGTCCTCCCACTATATATCTGCTATAGAGGTCAATATTTCACATAGTCATCCCACTATATATCTGCCATAGAGGTCAACGATCCACACACCAAAAATAAAATAGAATCATCTTGAATTCAGCTTGATGTCTTATTATGAAGCATTCAGTCATTCTCAGACTGCTCACATAGTAGTGCTGCTTACATCCCTTTCCCTAGATGTACATTAGTAATGAATGTGATGAACAGTCATTCCAATATGATGTATGGTATTTCATTAAATTATGTAATGAGACAGAAATTCAATGAACAATAATAACTAATGCATTCTGTTTTACATGATCATTATTCATGACTCTCCATCTTGGATAATGGATGATCAGTACGGGGTGAGTAATTACTTATTTGTCTGTTTTGTTTATTGACAACCAATAACACAAGACAAAGAACAGACCAGAGTGTTAATCTGATACTATAAAAACTACAGGTCTTGTGAACAGCAGTGTGTCTTCTTCAAGGCTACAAATTAAATCAGTTTCTTTACATTTATCAAAACTCTCCCCAAATGTTCTCAAGGTAGGTTGGATTAAGATGTATAGATGTTCTTCAAATTATCCAGAATTTTACATCATAAATCTCCCACAATATATCTGCTATAGAGCTCAACATTTTACAATCCAAAAATAAAATGAAATCAGCTTGAATTCAGCTTGATGTCTTATTATGAGGCATTCAGTCATTCTCAGACTGCTCACATAGTAGTGCTGCTTACATCTCTTTCCCTAGATGTAAATTAGTAATGAATGTGATGAACAGTCATTCCAATATGATGTATGGTATTTCATAAAATGATGTAATGAGACAGAAATTCAATGAACAATAATAACTAATGCATTCTGTTTTATATGATCATTATTCATGACTCTCCATCTTGGATAATGGATGATCAGCAAGCAGTGAGTATTTACTTATTTGTCTGTTTTGTTTATTGACAACCAATAACACAAGACAAATAACAGACCAGAGTGTTAATCTGATACTATAAAAACTACAGGCCTTGTGAACAGCAGTGTGTCTTCTTCAAGGCTACAAATTAAATCAGTTTCTTTACATTTATCAATACTCTCCCCAAATGTTCTCAAGGTTGGTTGGATTAAGATGTATAGATGTTCTTCAAATTATCCAGAATTTTCATATCATAGTTCTCCCGAAATATATCTGCCAAAGAGGTCAACATTTAACATATCCCTCCCACACAATATCTGTTGTAGAGCTCAACATTTTAGAGGGGTTGAGTTAAATGCGGAAGACACATCTCAGTTGAATACATTCAGTTGGACAACTGACTAGGTATCCCCCTTTCCTTTCCCTTTCACAATATATCTGCCATGGAGGTCAATATTTCACATAGTCCTCCCACAATATATCTGCTATAGAGGTCAATATTTCACATAGTCCTCCCACTATATATCTGCTATAGAGGTCAATATTTCACATTGTCCTCCCACTATATATCTGCTATAGAGGTCAATATTTCACATAGTCCTCCCAATATATATCTGCCATTGAGGTCAACATTTCACATAGTCCTCCCACTATATATCTGCTATAGAGGTCAATATTTCACATTGCCCTCCCACTATATATCTGCTATAGAGGTCAATATTTCACATAGTCCTCCCACTACATATCTGCTATAGAGGTCAATATTTCACATAGTCCTCCCACTATATATCTGCCATAGAGGTCAATATTTCACATAGTCATCCCACTATATATGTGCATTAGAGGTCAACGATCCACACACCAAAAATAAAATAGAATCATCTTGAATTCAGCTTGATGTCTTACTATGAAGCATTCAGTCATTCTCAGACTGCTCACATAGTAGTGCTGCTTACATCCCTTTCCCTAGATGTACATTAGTAATGAATGTGATGAACAGTCATTCCAATATGATCTATGGTATTTCATTAAATTATGTAATGAGACTGAAATTCAATGAACAATAATAACTAATGCATTCTGTTTTACATGATCATTATTCATGACTCTCCATCTTGGATAATGGATGATCAGCATTAGGTGAGTAATTACTTATTTGTCTGTTTTGTTTATTGACAACCAATAACACAAGACAAAGAGCAGACCAGAGTGTTAATCTGATACTATAAAAACTACAGGCCTTGTGAACAGCAGTGTGTCTTCTTCAAGGCTACAAATTAAATCAGTTTCTTTACATTTATCAATACTCTCCCCAAATGTTCTCAAGGTAGGTTGGATTAAGATGTATAGATGTTCTTTAAATTACCCAGAATTTTATATCATAGACCTCCCACAATATATCTGCCATAGAGGTCAATAATTCACATAGTTCTCCCACAATATATCTGCTATAGAGGTCAATATTTCACATAGCCCTCGCACAATATATCTGCTATAGAGGTCAATATTTCACACTCCAAAGTTGTTAAGAAAATTATGTTCTCAATGTTCATAAACTGACCTTCAATTAAACTACTCGGTCTGTTTCCAAGAATTTGTAAGGTTCTTGTTGAAATGAAACAGACAGAGGCCAGTCTACAATAGTCAGCAACGATTATTTACGAGAGCTCTACTTAGTTGTACAAAACCATTTATTTTATACTTGGCTTCTTACGCACATACATACACACACAACATTAGGTATCCAACGCACCCCCCGTCCTGCTACCCAGCTGAGAGAGATTAGGGAAGGCCACGAAAAACACTCCCCATCCTCCCTCAAGATAGGGGGGCCCTGGGAAGTACGTCCTTTCCTTTCCACCATCTCCCAGAGGCCCCATATCCAAGGTCTGCATGAGAATTCTGCTAAGACAGTCTGTGTTTGAGACACCCAGACACCACATTATCTATATTGTTTTACTCTAATTCTGACTAGAATTACACATTTATTGATTATAATTTTATACATTCTAATCAATTCCATAAAATCATGCAGGGGGAGGGTGGAATACTGTTAATTATAATCCTATGTTAAATGTATACATCATTTAGTCATTATTCATCAAATTCACAACCAAAATTAACATGGAATCAGCTTGAATTCAGTTTGATGTCCCAATATGAATCATTCTGTGATGTTTAGACTGTTCCAATAGTAGCACTGCTTACATCCCTTTCCCTAGATGTACATTAGTAATGAATGTGATGAACAGTCATTCCAATATGATGTATGGTATTTCATTAAATTATGTAATGAGACAGAAATTCAATGAACAATAATAACTAATGCATTCTGTTTTACATGATCATTATTCATGACTCTCCATCTTGGATAATGGATGATCAGGACGACGTGAGTAATTACTTATTTGTCTGTTTTGTATAAATACAACCAATAACACAAGACAAAGAACAGACCAGAGTGTTAATCTGATACTATAAAAACTACAGGCCTTGTGAACAGCAGTGTGTCTTCTTCAAGGCTACAAATTAAATCCGTTTCTTTACATTTATCAATACTCTCCCCAAATGTGCTCAAGGTAGGTTGGATTAAGATGTATAGATGTTCTGTAAATTACCCAGAATTTTATATCATAGTCCTCGCACAATATATCTGCTATAGAGGTCAACATTTCACACTCCAAAGTTGTTAAGAGAATTATGTTCTCAATGTTCATAAACTGACCTTCAATTAAACTACTCGGTCTGTTTCCAAGAATTTGTAAGGTTCTTGTTGAAATGAAACAGACAGAGGCCAGTCTACAATAGTCAGCAACGATTATTTACGAGAGCTCTACTTAGTTGTACAAAACCATTTATTTTATACTTGGCTTCTTACGCACATACACACACACACACAACATTAGGTATCCAACGCACCCCCCGTCCTGCTACCCAGCTGAGAGAGATTAGGGAAGGCCACGAAAAACACTCCCCATCCTCCCTCAAGATAGGGGGGCCCTGGGAAGTACGTCCTTTCCTTTCCACCATCTCCCAGAGGCCCCATATCCAAGGTCTGCATGAGAATTCTGCTAAGACAGTCTGTGTTTGAGACACCCAGACACCACATTATCTATATTGTTTTACTCTAATTCTGACTAGAATTACACATTTATTGATTATAATTTTATACATTCTAATCAATTCCATAAAATCATGCAGGGGGAGGGTGGAATACTGTTAATTATAATCCTATGTTAAATGTATACATCATTTAGTCATTATTCATCAAATTCACAACCAAAATTAACATGGAATCAGCTTGAATTCAGTTTGATGTCCCAGTATGAATCATTCTGTGATGTTTAGACTGTTCCAATAGTAGCACTGCTTACATCCCTTTCCCTAGATGTACATTAGTAATGAATGTGATGAACAGTCATGTCACGCCCTGGTCGAAGTATTTTGTGTTTATCTTCATGTATTGGGTCAGGCCAGGGTGTGGCATGGGGTTTTTGTATTGTGGTGTGTTTTGTCTTGGGGTTTTGGTATATATTGGGATTGTAGCTAGTGGGGTGATCTAGCAGAGTCTATGGCTGTCTGGAGTGGTTCTCAATCAGAGGCAGGTGTTTATCGTTGTCTCTGATTGGGAACCATATTTAGGCAGCCATATTCTTTGGTTGTTTTGTGGGTGATTGTCCTTAGTGTCTTGATGTCCTTATGCTGTGTTAGTTTACACTAGTATAGGCTGTTTCGGTTTTCGTCACGTCTATTGGTTTGTAGTGTTTTGTATTTAGATTTGTGTTACGTTTGTTCATTAAACATGGATCACAATCTACACACTGCATTTTGGTCCGACTCTCCTTCACATACAGAAAACCGTTACAGAATCACCCACCACAAACGGACCAAGCAGCGTGTCAACAGGCAGGAGCCACAGGAGAAGCAACAAAGGCGCAATGAGGATTGGACATGGGACGATATATTGGATGGCAAGGGTTGCTACACATGGGAGGAGATCCTGGTGGGAAAGGATCGCCTCCCATGGGACCAGGTGGAGGCAGCGAGGAGAGCAGAGGCAGCCGGAGAGAGGAGACGGCGATATGGGGGAACACGGTTGGCAAGGAAGCCCGAGAGTCAGCACCAAAAATGTATTGGGGGGGCTCACAGGGAGTAGAGCTACGCCAGGTAGGAGACCTGCACAAACTCCCTGTGCTTACCGGGGGGCTAGAGAGACCGGGCAGGTACCGTGTTATGCAGTGGTGCACATGGTGTCCCCAGTGCAGGTGCATAGCCCGGTGCGGTATATTCCAGCTCCTCATATCGGCCGGGCTAGAGTGGGCATCGAGCCAGGTAAGGTTGGGCAGGCTCGGTGCTCAAGAGCTCCAGTGCACCTGCACGGTCCGGTCTATCCAGTACCACCTCCACACCCCAGCCCTCCGGTAGCAGCTCCAGGCTTCCTGTGCGTGTCCTCGGTCTAGTACCACCAGTACCAGCACCACGCATCAGGCCTACAGTGCGCCTCGCTTCTCCAGCGCTGTCGGAGCCTTTCTCCTCTCCTGCGCTGCTGAAGTCTCCCGCCTGTTCAGCGCAGCCAGAGCCTTCCTCCTCTACTGCGCTGCTGGAGTCTCCTGCCTGTTCAGCGCAGCCAGAGCTGCCAGCCTGCATAGAGCAGCCAGAGCTGCCAGTCTGCATGGAGCTGCCAGTCTGCATGGAGCTGCCAGTCTGCATGGAGCTGCCAGAGCTGTCAGTCTGCATGGAGCAGCCAGAGCTGTCAGTCTGCATGGAGCAGCCAGAGCTGTCAGTCTGCATGAAGCAGCCAGAGATGCCAGTCTGCAAGGAGCTGCCAGTCTGCAAGGAGCTGCCAGTCTGCAAGGAGCTGCCAGTCTGAAAGGAGCTGCCAGTCTGCAAGGAGCTGTCTGTCTGCACGGAGCCGCCAGAGCTGTCAGCCTACATGGAGCCGCCAGAGCTGTCAGCCTACATGGAGCAGCCAGAGCCGCCAGTCAGCGTGGAGAAGCCAGAGCCGCCAGTCAGCATGGAGCAGCCAGATCTTTCAGTCTGCCAGGATCCGCCAGTCAACCAGACTCTTCCAGATCCGCCAGTCAACCAGACTCTTCCAGATCCGCCAGTCAACCAGACTCTTCCAGATCCGCCAGTCAACCAGACTCTTCCAGATCTGCCAGTCGGCCGGGATCTGCCAGTCGGCCGGTATCCGCTAGTCGGCCAGGATCCGCCAGATCCGCCAGTCAGCCAGGATCTACCAGCCAGGATCTGGTAGATCTATCTACCTGCCTGAGCTTCCTCTCACTCTCGAGCCTCCTCTCACTCCCGAGCTTCCTCTCACTCCCGAGCTTCCTCTCACTCCCGAGCTTCCTCTCACTCCCGAGCTGCCCTTCAGTCCTGATCTGCTCCTCAGTCCAGTGGGATTCTGGGTGAGGACTACTAGGCCATGGTTGGCGGCGAGGGTGGACTATCCAGGGACGCGAGGAGAGGGGACAAAGACGTTGACTGAGTGGGGTCCACTTCCCGCGCCGGAGCCGCCACCATGGACAGACGCCCACCCGGACCCTCCCTGTTGTTTTGCGGTGCGTTCGGGAGTCCGCACCTTAGGGGGGGGGGGGTTCTGTCACGCCCTGGTCGAAGTATTTTGTGTTTATCTTCATGTTTGGGTCAGGCCAGGGTGTGGCATGGGGTTTTTGTATTGTGGTGTGTTTTGTCTTGGGGTTTTGGTATATATTGGGATTGTAGCTAGTGGGGTGATCTAGCAGAGTCTATGGCTGTCTGGAGTGGTTCTCAATCAGAGGCAGGTGTTTATCGTTGTCTCTGATTGGGAACCATATTTAGGCAGCCATATTCTTTGGTTGTTTTGTGGGTGATTGTCCTTAGTGTCTTGATGTCCTTATTCTGTGTTAGTTTACACTAGTATAGGCTGTTTCGGTTTTCGTCACGTCTATTGGTTTGTAGTGTTTTGTATTTAGATTAGTGTTACGTTTTTTCATTAAACATGGATCGCAATCTACACGCTGCATTTTGGTCCGACTCTCCTTCACATACAGAAAACCGTTACAAGTCATTCCAATATGATGTATGGTATTTCATTAAATTATGTAATGAGACTGAAATTCAATGAACAATAATAACTAATGCATTCTGTTTTACATGATCATTATTCATGACTCTCCATCTTGGATAATGGATGATCAGGACGACGTGAGTAATTACTTATTTGTCTGTTTTGTATAAAGACAACCAATAACACAAGACAAAGAACAGACCAGAGTGTTAATCTGATACTATAAAAACTACAGGCCTTGTGAACAGCAGTGTGTCTTCTTCAAGGCTACAAATTAAATCAGTTTCTTTACATTTATCAACACTCTCCCCAAATGTTCTCAAGGTAGGTTGGATTAAGATGTATAGATGTTCTGTAAATTACCCAGAATTTTATATCATAGTCCTTGCACAATATATCTGGCATAGAGGTCAACATTTCACACTCCAAAGTTAAGAGAATTATGTTCTCAATGCTCATAAACTGACCTTCAATTAAACTACTCGGTCTGTTTCCAAGAATTTGTAAGGTTCTTGTTGAAATGAAACAGACAGAGGCCAGTCTACAATAGTCAGCAACGATTATTTACGAGAGCTCTACTTAGTTGTACAAAACCATTTATTTTATACTTGGCTTCTTACGCACATACATACACACACAACATTAGGTATCCAACGCACCCCCCGTCCTGCTACCCAGCTGAGAGAGATTAGGGAAGGCCACGAAAAACACTCCCCATCCTCCCTCAAGATAGGGGGGCCCTGGGAAGTACGTCCTTTCCTTTCCACCATCTCCCAGAGGCCCCATATCCAAGGTCTGCATGAGAATTCTGCTAAGACAGTCTGTGTTTGAGACACCCAGACACCACATTATCTATATTGTTTTACTCTAATTCTGACTAGAATGACACATTTATTGATTATCATTTTATACATTCTAATCAATTCTATAAAATCATGCAGGGGGAGGGTGGAATACTGTTAATTATAATCCTATGTTAAATGTATACATCATTTAGTCATTATTCATCAAATTCACAACCAAAATTAACATGGAATCAGCTTGAATTCAGTTTGATGTCCCAGTATGAATCATTCTGTGATGTTTAGACTGTTCCAATAGTAGCACTGCTTACATCCCTTTCCCTAGATGTACATTAGTAATGAATGTGATGAACAGTCATATCAATATGATGTATGGTATTTGATTGAATAATGTAATGTGACTGAAATAGGATAGAATGTAGTTGTAATAACTCATACATTTTGTTATACATTATCAATATTCATTCCTCTCCATCTTGGATAATGGATGATCAGGATCAATACCATAAACCTCCAACAATATATCTGACATTGAGGTCAATATTTCACACACCAAAATGAAAATAGAATCAGCTTGAATTCAGCTTGATGTCTTATTATGAAGCATTCAGTCATTCTCAGACTGCTCACATAGTAATGCTGCTTACATCCCTTTCCCTAGATGTACATTAGTAATGAATGTGATGAACAGTCATATCAATATGATGTATGGTATTTTATTAAATTATGTCATGAGACAGAAATTCAATGAACAATAATAACTAATGCACTCTGTTTTACATGATCATTATTCATGACTCTCCATGTTCGGATAATGGATGATCAGTACAACGTGAGTAATTACTTATTTGTCTGTTTTGTTAACTAACAACCAATAACACAAGACAAAGGACAGACCAGAGTGTTAATCTGATACTATAAAAACTACAGGTCTTGTGAACAGCAGTGTGTCTTCTTCAAGGATACAAATTAAATCAGTTTCTTTACATTTATCAAAACTCTCCCAAAATGTTCTCAAGGTAGGTTGGATTAAGATGTATAGATGTTCTTCAAATTATCCAGAATTGTCATTTAGTCCTCCCACTATATATCTGCTATAGAGGTCAACGATCCACACACCAAAAATAAAATAGAATCATCTTGAATTCAGCTTGATGTCTTATTATGAAGCATTCAGTCATTCTCAGACTGCTCACATGTTAGCACTGCTAACATCCCTTTCCCTAGATGTACATTAGTAATGAATGTGATGAACAGTCATTCCAATATGATGTATGGTATTTTATTAAATTATGTAATGAGACAGAAATTCAATGAACAGTAATAACTAATGCATTCTGTTTTACATGATCATTATTCATGACTCTCCATCTTGGATAATGGATGATCAGCATTAGGTGAGTAATTACTTATTTGTCTGTTTTGTTTATTGACAACCAATAACACAAGACAAAGAACAGACCAGAGTGTTAATCTGATACTATAAAAACTACAGGCCTTGTGAACAGCAGTGTGTCTTCTTCAAGGCTACAAATTAAATCTGTTTCTTTACATTTATCAATACTCTCCCCAAATGTTCTCAAGGTAGGTTGGATTAAGATGTATTGATGTTCTTCAAATTATCCAGAATTTCAGATCATAGATCTCCCACAGACTTATATCTTATATAGACTTATATCTTATATAGAGGTCAACATTTCACACTCCAAAATTAACATGGAATCATCTTGAATTCAGTTTGATGTCCCAGTATGAATCATTCTGTGATGTTTAGACTGTTCCAATAGTAGCACTGCTAACATCCCTTTCCCTAGATGTACATTAGTAATGAATGTGAACAGACAGTCATATCTATATGATGTATGGTATTTCATTAAATTATGTAATGAGACAGAAATTCAATGAACATTAATAACTAATCCATTCTGTTTTACATGATCATTATTCATGACTCTCCATCTTGGATAATGGATGATCAGTACGGGGTGAGTAATTACTTATTTGTCTGTTTTGTTTATTGACAACCAACAAGACAAAAGAACAGACCAGAGTGTTAATCTGATACTATAAAAACTACAGGCCTTGTGAACAGCAGTGTGTCTTCTTCAAGGCTGCAAATTAAATCAGTTTCTTTACATTTATCAATACTCTCCCCAAATGTTCTCAAGGTAGGTTGTATTATGATGTCATATGTTCTTCACATTCTACTGAATGTATATTCTATAGAACCCTGCCTCCTGACACAATATCCTGTATCTGACATAGAGCCCAATGCTGGTTATCACAAACAATGACAATAATCATTTGATCAGAGAAAGACCAATAACAAAACAACATTATTTATGAAGTGCCTACATGAGGGAGGCTTGAGTGACAGGATACATCTGATTGGTCCTGTTTGTTCTGTATATAGTGATGTCGTCTACCACACAGAACTCACCTCTCTGTTTTACACCATAGTCTCAGGATCACGGTATTTACAACATGAGACCCAGGAGAACAAGCTGAAGAGGGAGGCATCAGCTGGTGAGCTTGGTAAGTATGAGAGAGTCTGGAGGAGAGAGGATTGAATCAGGGAACATGAGTGATGTCATTCAGTTTCAGACTAATTCATTTGTAACGTATCACATAGTCAATAGACCAGTTGATGATTGGTTCAGCTCAGATAACTGTTGACTGGAGAAAATAATTACTAATAATTGTACCACCTCCATCAAATGATAATGTCTTTATAGACATACTATTGAATGAATTCATACATTTCTTATTCAAACCACCAATTAAATATGTTAATTGCTCTCAGAGTTGAAGATGGAAAAAGAATTAAAAAATAAATTAAGACAGGAGATGATGAAACAACTAAAGGAGAAAGACACACAGCTCGATGATATGACCCAGGAAGTGAGAGAGAAAGAGAGACTCCTGGAGGAGAAGAACCAGATAATGGAACAGAGGGAGAAACTATTAGAAGAGAAAGAAAACCAACTGGAAGAGAAAGACAAGCAACTAAAGGATAGAGACATTCAACTAGAGGACAGAGACCACAGACTGGGAGATGAAGACAAGCAACTAAAGGATAGAGACATTCAACTAGAGGACAGAGACCACAGACTGGGAGATGAAGACAAGGAACTAAAGGATAGAGACATTCAACTAGAGGACAGAGACCACAGACTGGGAGAGAAGGACACACTACTGGAAGAGAGAGACAAACTACTGAAGGATAGAGACATTCAACTAGAGGCTCTTAGAAAGAACCTGCAGGACAAGAACAGCCAAGTAGAGAACTTCAGAGTCCTACTGCAGGAAAAATACCTTCAACTAGAGGACAGGAACCACAGACTGGGAGAGAAGGACAGACTACTAGAAGAGAGAGACAAACTACTGGAGGGAAAAGATCTTCACCTAGAGGACAGAAACTATAGACTGGGAGAGAAGGACAGACTACTGGAAGAGAGAGACAAACTACTGAAGGAAAAAGACCTTCAACTAGAGGACAGGAACTATCGACTGGGAGAGAAGGACAGACTACTGGAAGAGAGAGACAAACTACTGAAGGAAAAAGACCTTCAACTAGAGGACAGGAACTATCGACTGGGAGAGAAGGACAGACTACTGGAAGAGAGAGACAAACTACTGAAGGGAAAATACCTTCAACTAGAGGACAGCAACCACAGACTGGGAGAGAAGGACAGACTACTGGAAGAGAAAGAGGACCAACTAAAGGAAAAGGACCTTCAACTAGAAGACAGGAACCACAGACTGGGAGAGAAGGACAGACTACTGGAAGAGAAAGAGAACCAACTAAAGGAAAAAGACCTTCAACTAGAAGACAGGAACCACAGACTGGGAGAGAAGGACAAACTACTGGAAGAGAAAGAGAACCAACTAAAGGAAAAAGACCTTCAACTAGAAGACAGGAACCACAGACTGGGAGAGAAGGACAGACTACTGGAAGAGAAAGAGAACCAACTAAAGGAAAAATACCTTCAACTAGAAGACAGAAACCACAGACTGGGAGAGAAGGACAAACTACTGGAAGAGAAAGAGGACCAACTAAAGGAAAAATACCTTCAACTAGAGGACAGGAACCACAGACTGGGAGAGAAGGACAAACTACTTGAAGAGAGAGACAAACTACTTGAAGAGAGAGACAAACTACTTGAAGAGAGAGACAAAGAACTGGAAGAGAGGAGACAGGAACTAAAAGAGAGGAGACAGGAAGTAGAAGAGAGGATACAGGAAGTAGAAGAGAAAGACAACCTACTCGAGGAGAGAGAGAAGCAGTTAAAGGAAAGAGACAAACTACTGGAAGAGAGAGACAAACTACTGGAACTACTGGAAGAGAGAGACAAAGTACTGGAGGGAAAAGGAAATGAACTAGAAGAGAGGAGACAGGAAGTAGAAGAGAGGAGACAGGAAGTAGAAGAGAAAGACAACCTACTAGAGGAGAGAGAGAAGCAGTTAAAGGAGAGAGACAAACAGGTGGAGGATGTCAACAATGAAAATGCTGAACTGGGTAAGATTATTCACACCATTAATACATTTAGTCTTCTGTACTTTCCTCAATTCTCAGGTTATTGTCGACTCTCCACTGAGTTGTGAATATTGTTGTACATCACTTCATACTTTCCCTCTGCATCATATTTCTGTCTAAAGTCTTTAACACAGAATTCAGATCCTAGTCCTCCTTTGTTATTTCAGCTCAACAGATATGTGATGTGAAGACTGAGGTAGAGAGACTGAGAAGAGAGATCTCAGCCCAGATGACTGGTGAGTGACATATGTGATACTTAACATTTCAGTAGAAACCCAGAACTCCCCTTCAGTAGGTCTATGTGCCTTCGTGTGTCACTGAGGTAAATGTTCTCATTCTAAATGGTTGTTCTGTTATTTTAGAACATGGAGAGACGTCAGATACAGGTTCCATCCTCCCAGTCAGGAGGAGACACAGCATGGAGTTTCCTCCACTTAGTGAGTTATCAATATTGTCCTGTTGTCTTCTACTGTTTCTAGTCTATAGTGACCATCCTTCACTTAGTGAGTTATCAATATTGTCCTGTTGTCTCCTACTGTTTCTAGTCTATAGTGAACCATCCTCCACTTAGTGAGTTATCAATATTGTGTCACGATCTTTCAAAATCGAACCCAGAAGCAGACCAGGACAAGGAGAGTAGGAAGAAGGTGAGTATTTATTTACAAGTGAATGTGAATGGGTAGATATATCCAGGTGGCGTAGCGGGCAGCGGTGGTGAGTTGATGGGAGAAAATAGGTGGATCCAATGGGGTAGCGGAATTCTCCGACGACCAGGCGGGAATGGGGTAAATGATCCGGGTGAGTAACTGAAGACAGAACAAACGGAGGTAAGTTTAAGGCAAGCAATACGTAAAAAACAACAAAACAAATTCTATCCAACTTGAGGCTGATACTATGGCACAACATACTGTTCATGGCTAACGATCCGGCAGGAAATGGATGTCAGGTCAGAGCTTTTGAAGGAGAGAGATGATGATCAGGACAGGTGTGCAGATTACTGATGGGATACAGGTGCGGGTGAACATCGATCTCCCAAAAAGCTAATTCGCCCGGCAACCAGTCAGGGTGGGTTCCAGGACACCGGAAACACACTCCAGGACAGAAACACAGGCAAACACAGACTCAGGAAGCGGGATTCGTGACAGTACCCCCCCTCCGACGAACGCCACCGGGCGGACTACCTGGAGCGCCAGGGTGGAGGCGGTAGAAGTCACGAAGCAGGTCGTCATCAAGGATCTGACGCCGAGGAATCCAACTCCTCTCCTCTGGACCATATCCTTCCCAATCCACGAGATATTGGAAACCTCAACCCCGCCGTCTGGAATCCATTATGCTGCGCACCGTGTAGGCAGGACCACCTCCGATCATCCGAGGAGGAGGAGGACGAGGAGGAGGGGGCAACAGAGGACTGAGGAGAACCGGCTTGAGGCAGGAGACATGAAAGGTGGGGAGTACTCGAAGCGTTGCCGGCAACTTGAGTCAGACCACAACAGGGTTAATGATTCTCTCCACCACAAACGGACCAATGAACTTTGGTGACAGTTTCCTCGACTCAGTCCGTAGAGGAAGATTCCGTGTAGCCAACCAAACCTTATCTCCGATGGTATAAGCGGGAGCAGGAATATGGCGACGATTCGCCTGGATCTGATACCGGTCAGAAACTCTAAGGAGGACCTTCCTGGCCCGATGCCAGGTCCGGTGGCAACGACGAATGTGGGCCTGGACAGAAGGAACCGAAAGATCCCTCTCCTGAGAAGGAAACAAGGGAGGTTGGTATCCGTACAGGCATTGGAAGGGGGACATCCCAGTGGCAGATGAAGGAAGGGTATTATGGGCATACTCGACCCAGGGTAATTGAGATGACCAAGAGGTGGGATCAGAGGAGACAAGACAACGCAGCGTGGACTCTCTGGTTGGCTCTCTCCGCCTGACCATTAGATTGTGGGTGAAATCCAGAAGTGAGACTGACTGTAGCTTCAATGGCCAAACAGAAAGATCTCCAGACAGCAGAGGTAAACTGAGGACCACGGTCAGAAACAATGTCACTGGGCTATCTGTGGACCCTGAGAACCTCACTAACCAGGATCTCGGACGTCTCCGTGGCAGATGGAAGCTTGGAGAGAGGGACAAAATGAGCAAACTTGCTGAATCTGTCCACAATGGTCAGAATGACCGTGTTCCCAACAGAAGGGGGCAATCCCGTGACAAAATCCAGGGCCAGATGCGACCAAGGTCGCCGAGAAATAGGTAGGGGGTGAAGAAGCCCAGAGCTGGGCCGATTTGGTACTTTTATTCTGAGCACAAACAGGACATGCGGCAACAAACCTCCGGGTATCTTCTCCCATGGCAGGCCACCAAAATCGTCTGCGCAGTAGCGCCATAGTCCGAGCAACGCCAGGGTGACAAGCTATCTTGCTGACTTGGGACCACTGAAGAACAGCAGAACGGACCGACTCAGGCACGAACAACCGAAGGGCCGCCATCACATCCTCCTCAATCTTCCATGTAACAGCTCCCACGACAAGGTTCTGGGGAAGAATCGTCTCAGTCTTGGCCCCACTCTCATCCGTCTTGGAGAACATCCGGGACAAGGCGTCCGCTTTACCGTTCTTCGACCCAGGTCGGAACGTCAGGGAAAAATTGAAGCGTCCAAAAAACAAAGCCCACCTGGCCTGACGGGAGTTGAGACGTTTAGCCGATTGCACGTAAGCCAGATTCTTGTGGTCAGTCCAGACCACAAACGGTTGCTCCGCTCCCTCGAACCAGTGACGCCACTCCTCCAAGGCAAGCTTCACAGCGAGAAGCTCCCGGTTACCCACATCGTAGTTTCTCTCAGCTGGTGAAAGAAAACAAGTGTAGAAGGCGCAGGGATGGAGTTTACCGTCAGTGGAGCTACGCTGGGACAGGATGGCGCCCACCCCCACATCAGACGCGTCCACCTCAACAACAAACTGACGGGAAGTGTCAGGTTGAGAGAGAATCGGCGCGTTGGTGAATCGGCTCTTCAAGTTCAGAAATGCTCGGTCTGCCTCAGGAGTCCAACAGAAAATTCTGGTGCAAGACGTCAGAGCAGTTAAAGGGGCGGCCACCCGGCTGTAATCACGGATAAACCTCCGATAGAAGTTCGCAAATCCCAGGAATCTCTGGAGCTGCAATCTCGTACTGGGCCGGGCCCAATCCCGAACTGCCCAAATCTTCTCTTGGTCCATCTTGATCTCACCCCTGGAGATGATGTACCCGAGGAAGGATGTAGTGTGGGCGTGAAAATCACACTTCTCTGCCTTCACAAACAGACGGTTCTCCAATAACCGCTGCAGTACCTGCTTAACATGCTGGATGTGGCTGGAAAGCTCCTTGGAGAAAATCAGGATGTCATCCAGGTAAACGAACACAAACAGACCGATCATATCCTTCAGCACGTCATTCACCAAACTTTGGAACACTGCTGGAGCGTTGGAAAGTCCAAACGGCATCACCTGGTACTCGAAATGTCCCATAGGTGTATTGAATCCAGTCAACCACTCGTCCCCCTCTTTGATCCGAACCAGATGATACGCATTGCATAGATCAAGCTTCGTAAACACAGTAGCACCCTGTAAAGAATCGAAAGTGGAGCTCATCAAGGGCAAGGGGTACTTGTTCTTGACCGTAATATCATTCAACCCCCGATAATCAATACACGGTCGAAGAGAGCCATCCTTCTTACTCACAAAAAAAATCCAGCTCCCATGGGTGATGACGAGGGACGAATGAGACCTGCAGGAAGAGACTCCTTTATGTAGGTCTCCAGGGCTTCCCGCTCAGGTCGAGAAATACTGTATAACCGTCCCTTGGGAAAGGCAGCTCCAGGGAACAGCTTAATTGTACAATCATAAGGTCGGTGGGGAGGAAGTGACTGAGCTTTCTGCTTACTGAACACCTCACCCAACTCGTGATATGTTTCAGGAACCAGGGACAAATCAGGAGGAGCAGACTCACTGACCCGACTGGGGACAGCATGAGAACAGGAAGTCCTGAGGCAGTTAGCATGGCACTCAATGCTCCAACTAGTTACCTTACCAGTCACCCAATCGAACGAAGGATTGTGTTCACTTAGCCAGGGGTATCCAAGAACCAGAGGAACATGGGGGGAAGGCAAAATGAAAAAAGAAATAACCTCTGAATGATTCCCGACAACAACATCTTAACCGGTTCAGTCCTCATAGTGATCCGTGCCAGACTACTGCCGTTCAGAGTGGTTGCTTCAATGGCTTCCGGTAATTGCTCCTTGGAAAGCCCCAACTGTTCCACTAAGTCGGCATCAATGAAGCTGTCATCGGCACCTAAATCGATGAAAGCGTTAATCGCTAAACTCTGATTCTTATTTATGAGGGTAGCAGGAAAACGAGGTCTGACAGGGCTCTTGAGAGGTTGAAACTGGCTCGCTAACAAACCTCCCAAACTTAACGAGCCGAGCAGTTTAACGGGCGCTGAGGACAAATGGAGGTGTAATGTCCCGAGCTACCACAGTAGAGGCAGCTGTTGGTCTCACGTCTACGTTGGCGCTCGTCCTTAGTTAACCCGTGCCGCCCCACTTGCATAGGTTCAGGATCTGGCGGCAGGACTCCTCCACTAATCCCGTGTGAGGGAAAATGATCCGTTCTGGTCCACTTCCTGACCCGAATGGTAACCGAGTCTCAGATTGATTAGATGGACCCCACTGCTTCTCCCTCCTTCTCTCTCGGACTCTATTATCTACCCGAATAGCTAAGGTGACCAAACTATCTAGGTCACTAGGCTCTGGATAGGAGATCAGCTCGTCCTTGAGTTGCTCCGACAACCCCTGGTAAAAAAACGCGTGTAGTGATTCCTCATTCCAACCACTCTCCACAGCCAACGTCCTGAATTCTATCACAAAGTCTGCCACACTGCGAGCTCCTTGGCGAAGAGAGAACAAACGTTTAGCTGCGTCCTTACCTCGGACTGGATGGTCAAAAAGCTTTCTCATATCTGCCGTGAAACCCTGGTATGACGTCATGCATGTGTCCCGTCGTTCCCAAACAGCTGAAGCCCATTCCAGAGCTCTACCACGCAGCAGCTCAATAACAAAAGCTATCCTAGCCTTATCTGTGGCGTAAGAGTAGGGCTGCAGATCAAAAACTAACCCACACTGTAAAAGAAATTAACGGCATCCTCCCAGATCTCCCTCGTACTTCTCCGGTGTCGGAACCTTGGGCTCACGGAAGGAACCCGCTCCCGAATCGGCAGGTGAAATGGGTGAAACAGGTGGTGGATGATCCGCCGGCAACCTGAGCTGATCCTGGATACTCGTTAATCTATCCGATAAGTTCCGGATTGAACCCGCTATCTCGTGTAGCGCCGTGTTGTGTTGTCCCAACATCTTCTCCTGCTGGGTAATTGTATGGCAAACGGAGTCCAGGTCCGCTGGGTTCATCACTGGCCGGATCGTTCTGTCACGATCTTTCAAAATCGAACCCAGAAGCAGACCAGGACAAGAAGAGTAGGAAGAAGGTGAGTATTTATTTACAAGTGAATGTGAATGGGTAGATATATCCAGGTGGAGTTTCGGGCAGCGGTGGTGAGTTGATGGGAGAAAATAGGTGGATTCAATGGGGAAGCGGAATCCTCCGACAACCAGGCGGGAATGGGGTAAATGATCCGGGTGAGTAACTGAAGACAGAACAAACGGAGGTAAGTTTAAGGCAAGCAATACGTAAAAAACAACAAAACAAATTCTATCCAACTTGAGGCTGATACTATGGCACAACATACTGTTCATGGCTAACGATCCGGCAGGGAATGGATGTCAGGTCAGAGCTTTTGAAGGGGAGAGGTGATGATCAGGACAGGTGTGCAGATTACTGATGGGATACAGGTGCGGGTGAACATCGATCTCCCAAAAAGCTAATCCGCCCGGCAACCAGACAGGGTGCGTTCCAGGACACCGGAAACACACTCCAGGACAGAAACACAGGCAAACACAGACTCAGGAAGCGGGATTCGTGACATATTGTCCTGTTGTCTCCTACTGTTTCTAGTCTATAGTGGACCATCCTCCACTTAGCGAGTTATCAATATTGTCCTGTTGTCTCCTACTGTTTCTAGTCTATAGTGAACCATCCTCCACTTAGTGAGTAATCAATATTGTCTTGTTGTCTCCTACTGTTTCTAGTCTATAGTGGACCATCCTTCACTTAGTGAGTTATCAATATTGTCCTGTTGTCTCCTACTGTTTCTAGTCTATAGTGGACCATCCTTCACTTAGTGAGTTATCAATATTGTCATGTTGTCTCCTACTGTTTCTAGTCTATAGTGAACAATCCTCCACTTAGTGAGTTATCAATATTGTCATGTTGTCTCCTACTGTTTCTAGTCTATAGTGGACCATCCTTCCCTTAGTGAGTTATCAATATTGTCATGTTGTCTCCTACTGTTTCTAGTCTATAGTGAACCATCCTCCACTTAGTGAGTTATCAATATTGTCTCAAACTGTCATCAATCTTGATATTCTCTATTTTCTCCAATAATCTATATTTCACTATGATGTGTAATGTATTTGTAGTTGGTTTATACTATGTTTTAAATATGTCTCTGATGAGTCAGTATGTTGACCAGTTCTCTGTGGGGATACAGACCCCACACTTCCACTGAGGAGGAGACACAGCATGGAGTTACCTCCTCCATATAGTGAGTTATGGATGTAGATTATATTATATTAGACACTGTTGTACATCCTCCAGAGAGTGAGTTATGGATGTAGATTATATTATATTAGACACTGTTGTACATCCTCCATCTAGTGAGTTATGGATGTAGATGATATTATATTAGACACTGTTGTACATCCTCCATCTAGTGAGTTATGTATGTAGATTATATTATATTAGACACTGTTGTACATCCTCCAGAGAGTCAGGGTGTTGATCAGTGCTGTGTGTTGTGTTGCAGTGGGAGGAGAGAGCAGCAGTCCAGACTCCCCAGTGTCTCCCAGTGTGTCTGAGCTGAGACTGGTGCTGCTGGGGAGGACTGGGGCTGGGAGGAGTGCAGCAGGAAACACCATCCTGGGCAGAGAGGAGTTTGGGGCCCAGGCCAGCCCCTCTGCAGTGACCCAGAGGAGTAAGAGGAGAGAGGGGGACGTGTGTGGGAGACGGCTGGTGCTGGTGGACACTCCAGACTGGTTCTGTCCTGGACTCTCTCTGGAGGAGATGAGACAGGATGTGGGGCTCTGTGTCCGTCTGTCTGCCCCAGGACCCCACGCCTTCCTCCTGGTCATACCAGTGGAGCCCTCTAAGGGGGATGAGAGAGGGGTGCTGGAGAGAATGGAGGACATGTTTGGGGAGGGTTGTTGGGAACACACTGTGATTCTATTCACCCATGATGATGGCCTGAAAGAGCAGAGCATTGAGGAGTTTCTCCAAACAGGAAGTCAGGACCTCCAGCAGCTTGTAGAGAAAAGTGGGAGCAGGTACCACGTCCTCAACATTAAGGACAGGGACCACGGCACTCAGATATCAGAGCTCCTGGATCAGGTAGAGGAGATGGTGGCAGGAAACAGAGAGAGATTCTACAGCAGTCAGACCTACCAGGAGGCAGAGGACCAGGTTAGAGAGATGGAGGGAAACATCCAGAGAGAGAGAGGAGAGAGGAAACAGAGGGAGGAGAGAGACTTGAGAGAGAGGCTTCAGAAGGAGTTGCAGGACTCTCTGATAAAGATAGAGGGAGTGATCCAGGAACATGAGGGAGATATCAGAACACTCAGTGAAAGAACCAGTGAACTGGAGAGACAGGTGAAAGAAGAGAGGGATGAGAAGAAGAAAAGAGAGCTGGAGAGGGAGCTGAAGAGGGAGTCTGATAGGAGGGAGGAGATGGAGAGAAAGCAGGAGAGATTTAGAGAGAAGAGAGAGAATGAGAGGAGGGAGATGGAGGAGAGACACAGACAGGAGATGGAGAACTATGAAGGAGAGGCCAGAGTTGAAGCAGAGAGAAACCTGATGAAGATAGTCCTGCCTGAGTTACAGAGGAACATCATGATCTCACAGACAAAGATACAGAGGGAGTTCAGCAGACAGATGGAGGAGAAGAATAGACAGATGAAGGAGAAGGATAGAGAGATAAAGAGACTGAAACAGAACTCAGAGGAGGTGTATATAACCAGTGAGATGAGCAGGCAACATGCACAGCGAGAACCAATAGGAATTAGAGGAGGAAGAGACGGAAGAAGGATGAGTAGGATGAGACGACTGTTTTGTGTAGGGGTTAGAGAGGAGACCAGATAGAGACAACTGTTTTGTGTAGGGGTTAGAGAGGAGACTAGATAGAGACAACTGTTTTGTGTAGGGGTTTGAGAGGAGACCAGTTAGAGAGACAACTGTTTTGTGTAGGGGTTAGAGAGGAGACTAGTTAGAGACAACTTATGTGTAGGGGTTAGGAGGAGACTAGATAGAGACAACTGTTTTGTGTAGGGGTTAGAGAGGAGACCAGATAGAGAGAACCCTACTGTATTTCCCTCCACTGTGAGAGAAACATAGCAGTGTTATTATTTTACTACAGTCACACTGTTGTTTTCTATTTGCTGACCTTCATCAATCAAAGTTCATCTGCTATTGTTATGATGTTATGCTTCAAGTTGAAACCTTAAACGTATCTCTACAGTTCTCGCTAGTGGACAGACAGGCTACGCTCTGCTCACGTAGCATTTGGTTCAGGGTTCAGAGGTCACAGTGAAGGATTGATGAGTAATACATGTGTTTATTATGGTATGTTAGTTGAGCCCATTACCCAGTGGGTAGTAATCTGTGATGTGGATGTAGCTCACAGTTACCATGGTGATGTCTCATATTGATGCTGGGGATCTTTCCCAATGGAACTCTGATACCACATGAGACTGATATTGTTGAAATAAAATGTAACTTTGTAAAACATCAGTGTTTGGACATTGTTTGTCTTGGATGAGTCTCTACCGTACAGAGCTGAGCTGTCAACACTGAGCTGTCATCACTGAGCTGTCAACACTGAGCTGTCAACACTGAGCTGTCAACACTGAGCTGTCAACACTGAGCTGTCAACACTGAGCTGGTCTCTCTCTTTACCTGACACACAACTTCTACTACTACTTCTACCACTGTTACCATTACTGCTAACACTACTACTACTACTACTACTACTACTACCACTACCACTACCACTACCACTACTACTACTACTACTACTACTACTACTACTACTACTAATGCTACTACTGCTATTACTACTAAACGCAACCCGGGTTGACTACTCCTGGCTAAAGTTTTCATCCCGGAGCAAGCACCAACTAGCCTGGAGCTAGCCCATGCTAGACTTATCTCCTGGCTAGGGCTCCTGGCCTACTCATGAAGCCCACTCCTCGGCTACAATATCCGGACCCTTCCGCTGGGCACGGAACCCCACCGATCCTTGACGACTGGAATACCGACATAATCTGCCCGAGGATCCCAACAGGCCCCTCAGGCCCCTCAGGCCTGCTAGCTATCTATAGCATATTGGACTCTTAACTGATCCACTGGCCAGTTTCTTGGACCACTATACCCATTTTGCCAATTGGACTTGGACCCCTCTGCTACTTGGAAACCTACTAATTCCACGACTGGTCTATCGACGTCACCGCAGAGGAGGCCCTTATGCTAGTTTGCTATCCCCGGCCTGCTAACTGCTAGCTTGCTAGCCCTGGCCTACTAACTGTTGGCTTGCTAGCCCCAGCCTGCTAGCCCCAGCCTGCTAACTGTCTGAATCGCCGTGTCCCCAGACTTCTGTAAACGTAAAAGCCTTGGTTTCATGCATGTTAACATTAGAAGCCTCCTCCCTAAATTTGTTTTATTCACTGCTTTAGCACATTCTGCCAACCCAGATGTCTTAGCCGTGTCTGAATCCTGGTTTAGGAAAACCACCAAAAACCCTGACATTTCCATCCCTAACTATAACATTTTCCACCAAGATAGAACTGTCAAAGGGGGTGGAGATGCAATCTACTGCAGGGTTAGCCTGTAGAGTTCTATCTTACTATCCAGGTCTGTACCAAAACAATTTGAGCTTCTACTTCTAAAAATTCACCTTTCCAGAAACAAATCTCCCACCGTTGTCGCCTGCTATAGACCACCGTCTGCCCCCAGCTGTGCCCTCGATACTATATGTGAACTGATTGCCCCCCATCTATCTTCTGAGCTCGTGCTGCCAGGTGACCTAAACTGGGATATGCTTAACAACCCATCCTACAATCTAAGCTTGATGCCCTCAATCTCACACAAATTATCAATGACCCTACCAGGTACAACCCCAAATCTGTAATCACGGGCACCCTCATAGATATCATCCGATCTAACTCGCCCTCCAAATACACCTCTGCTGTTTTCAACCAAGATCTCAGCGATCACTGCCTCATTGCCTGCATCCGTAATGGGTCTGCGGTTAAACGACCACCCCTCATCACTGTCAAACCCCCCCTTAAAACACTTCAGCGAACAGGCCTTCCTAATCGACCTAATCGACCTGACCTCATCCCGTCAGTAGAGGATGCCTGGTTATTCTTTATAAGTGTCATGTATTGTCATGTTGTGTCTTGTTCCTGTTCTTTTTCTTCACCCTGTCTCCCTCTGCTGGTCGTATTGGTTTGCCTTTTCTCACCCTCCTTCCCCCAGCTGTTCCTTGTCTTCTCTAACCACCTCATTCACCCCTTTTCCCACCTGTTCCCTTTTTCCCTCTGATTAGGTCTCTATATCTCTCTCTGTTCCTGCTTCTGTCTTTGTCAGATTCTCGTTTGTGTTTCTCATGCCAGAACCAAACTATCGTCGTGTTTGCTTTACCTTGTCCTGTCCTGTCGGAATCTGCCAGTCCATCTGAGCCTACGTGTGTTTTGCCATTAAAGGAACTCTGTTTTGTTAATCTGCTTTTGGGTCCTCACTCACGCACCTGACAGAAGAATCTGACCAAAAATGGACCCAGCGACTTCGGATCCTCTCCACTCAGCCGTCGAGATCCAGGGAGCGATGCTAGGCAGACACGAGCAGGAATTGTCTGCTGCTCGACATGCCGTTGAGACCCTGGCCGCCCAAGTCTCCAACCTCACAGAACAGGTTCACCATCTCCGCCTCGATCCACCGGCCACTTCCAGGGCTTTCGAATCTCCGGAGCCCAGAATCAATAACCCGCCGTGTTACTCTGGGGAGCCCACTGAATGCCGCTCGTTCCTCACCCAGTGTGATATTGTGTTTTCTCTCCAGCCTAACACTTACTCCAGGAGCACAGCTCGTATCGCCTACGTCATATCTCTCCTTACTGGACGGGCTCGTGAGTGGGGCACGGCAATCTGGGAGGCAAGGGCTGAGTGTACTAACCAGTATCAGGACTTTAAGGAGGAGATGATACGGGTTTTTGATCGTTCTGTTTTTGGGGAGGAAGCTTCCAGGGTCCTGTCTTCCCTATGTCAAGGTAATCGATCCATAACAGACTACTCTATTGAGTTTCGCACTCTTGCTGCCTCCAGTGACTGGAACGAGCCGGCTTTGCTCGCTCGTTTTCTGGAGGGTCTCCGCGCGGAGGTAAAGGATGAGATTCTCTCCCGGGAGGTTCCTTCCAGCGTTGATTCCTTGATTGAACTCGCTATTCGCATAGAGCGACGGGTTGATCTTCGTCACCGAGCTCGTGGAAAGGAGCTCGCGTTCTCCGTTGCCCCCCTCTCCGCATCACTACCATCTTCCTCTGCCGGCTCGGGTGCTGAGCCTATGCAGCTGGGAGGTATCCGCATCTCGACTAAGGAGAGGGAACGGAGAATCACCAACCGCCTCTGTCTCTATTGCGGTTCCGCTGGTCATTTTGTCACTTCATGTCCAGTAAAAGCCAGAGCTCATCAGTAAGCGGAGGGCTACTGGTGAGCGCTACTACTCCTGTCTCTCCTTCAAGATCCTGCACTACCTTGTCGGTCCATCTACGCTGGACCGGTTCGTCAGCTTCCTGCAGTGCCTTAATAGACTCTGGGGCGGAGGGCTGTTTTATGGACGAGACCTGGGCTCGGGAACATGACATTCCTCTCAGACAGTTAAGGGAGCCCACGGCCTTGTTCGCCTTGGATGGTAGTCCTCTCCCCAGGATTCAGCGTGAGACGCTACCTTTAACCCTCACTGTCTCTGGTAATCATAGCGAAACCATTTCTTTTTTAATTTTTCGTTCACCTTTTACACCTGTTGTTTTGGGCCATCCCTGGCTAGTTTGTCATAATCCTTCTATTAATTGGTCTAGTAATTCTATCCTCTCCTGGAACGTCTCTTGTCATGTGAAATGTTTAATGTCTGCTATCCCTCCTGTTTCCTCTGTCTCTTCTTCACAGGAGGAGCCTGGTGATTTGACAGGGGTGCCGGAGGAATATCACGATCTGCGCACGGTGTTCAGTCGGTCCAGGGCCACCTCTCTTCCTCCACACCGGTCGTATGATTGTAGTATTGATCTCCTTCCGGGAACCACTGGGAACCACTCCTTCCGGGAACGACTATACTCTCTGTCGGCTCCCGAACGTAAGGCTCTCGAAGATTATTTGTCTGTAGCTCTTGACGCCGGTACCATAGTCCCCTCCTCCTCTCCCGCCGGAGCGGGGTTTTTTTTTGTCAAGAAGAAGGACGGGTCTCTGCGCCCCTGCATAGATTATCGAGGGCTGAATGACATAACAGTGAAGAATCGTTATCCGCTTCCTCTTATGTCTTCAGCCTTCGAGATCCTGCAGGGAGCCAGGTTTTTCACTAAGTTGGACCTTCGTAACGCTTACCATCTCGTGCGCATCAGGGAGGGGGACGAGTGGAAGACGGCATTTAACACTCCGTTAGGGCACTTTGAATACCGGGTTCTTCCTTTCGGCCTCGCTAACGCTCCAGCTGTCTTTCAGGCATTAGTCAATGACGTCCTGAGAGACATGCTGAACATCTTTGTTTTCGTTTACCTTGACGATATCCTGATTTTTTCACCGTCACTCCAGATTCATGTTCAGCACGTTCGACGTGTCCTCCAGCGCCTTTTAGAGAATTGTCTTTTTGTGAAGGCTGAGAAGTGCACTTTTCATGCCTCCTCCGTCACATTTCTCGGTTCTGTTATTTCCGCTGAAGGCATTAAGATGGATCCCGCTAAGGTCCAAGCTGTCATTGATTGGCCCGTCCCTAAGTCACGCGTCGAGCTGCAGCGCTTTCTCGGCTTCGCGAACTTCTATCGTCGTTTCATCCGTAATTTCGGTCAGGTGGCAGCTCCTCTCACAGCCCTTACTTCTGTCAAGACGTGCTTTAAGTGGTCCGTTTCCGCCCAGGGAGCTTTTGATCTCCTCAAGAATCGTTTTACATCCGCACCTATCCTTGTTACACCTGACGTCTCTAGACAGTTCGTTGTCGAGGTTGACGCGTCAGAGGTGGGTGTGGGAGCCATTCTTTCTCAGCGCTCCCTCTCTGACGACAAGGTCCACCCTTGCGCGTATTTTTCTCATCGCCTGTCGCCGTCGGAACGTAACTATGATGTGGGAAACCGCGAACTGCTCGCCATCCGCTTAGCCCTAGGCGAATGGCGACAGTGGTTGGAGGGGGCGACCGTTCCTTTTGTCGTTTGGACTGACCATAGGAACCTTGAGTACATCCGTTCTGCCAAACGACTTAATGCGCGTCAGGCTCGTTGGGCGCTGTTTTTCGCTCGTTTCGAGTTCGTGATTTCTTATCGTCCGGGCTCTAAGAACACCAAGCCTGATGCTTTATCTCGTCTCTTCAGTTCTTCAGTAGCCTCCACTGACCCCGAGGGGATTCTCCCTGAGGGGCGTGTTGTCGGGTTGACTGTCTGGGGAATTGAGAGGCAGGTAAAGCAAGCACTCACTCACACTCCGTCGCCGCGCGCTTGTCCTAGGAACCTTCTTTTCGTTCCCGTTCCTACTCGTCTGGCCGTTCTTCAGTGGGCTCACTCTGCCAAGTTAGCCGGCCACCCTGGCGTTCGGGGTACGCTTGCTTCCATTCGCCAGCGTTTTTGGTGGCCCACCCGGGAGCATGACACGCGTCGTTTCGTGGCTGCTTGTTCGGTCTGCGCGCAGACTAAGTCCGGTAACTCTCCTCCTGCCGGCCGTCTCAGGCCGCTTCCCATTCCCTCTCGACCGTGGTCTCACATCGCCTTAGATTTTATCACCGGACTGCCTTCGTCAGCGGGGAAGACTGTTATTCTTACGGTTGTCGATAGGTTCTCTAAGGCGGCTCATTTTATTCCCCTTGCTAAGCTCCCTTCTGCTAAAGAAACGGCACAAATCATCATCGAGAATGTTTTCAGAATTCATGGCCTTCCGTCAGACGTCGTTTCGGAAAGGGGTCCGCAATTCACGTCTCAATTTTGGAGGGAGTTTTGCCGTTTGATTGGGGCTTCCGTCAGTCTCTCTTCCGGCTTTCACCCCCAGTCTAACGGTCAAGCAGAACGGGCCAATCAGACTATTGGTCGCATCTTACGCAGTCTTTCTTTTCGTAACCCTGCGTCTTGGTCAGAACAGCTCCCCTGGGCAGAATACGCCCACAACTCGCTTCCTTCGTCTGCGACCGGGCTATCTCCTTTTCAGAGTAGCCTCGGGTACCAGCCTCCGCTGTTCTCGTCTCAGTTCGCCGAGTCCAGCGTCCCCTCCGCTCAGGCTTTTGTCCAACGTTGCGAGCGCACCTGGAAGAGGGTCAGGTCTGCACTTTGCCGTTATAGGGGGCAGACTGTGAGAGCCGCTAATAAGCGTAGAACTAAGAGTCCTAGATATTGTCGCGGTCAGAGAGTTTGGCTCTCCACTCAGAACCTTCCCCTTAAGACAGCTTCTCGCAAGTTGACCCCGCGGTTCATTGGTCCGTTCCGTATTTCTCAGATCATTAATCCTGTCGCAGTGCGACCTCTTCTTCCGCGATATCTTCGTCGCGTCCACCCGGTCTTCCATGTCTCCTGTGTTAAGCCCGTTCTTCGCGCTCCTGCTCGTCTTCCCCCCCCCCCCCCCATCCTTGTCGAGGGCGCACCTATCTACAGGGTCCGTAAGATTTTGGACATGCGTCCTCGGGGCCGTGGTCATCAGTACCTAGTGGATTGGGAGGGGTACGGTCCTGAGGAAAGGAGTTGGGTTCCCTCTCGGGACGTGCTGGACCGTTCGCTGATCGATGATTTCCTCCGTTGCCGCCAGGTTTCCTCCTCGAGTGCGCCAGGAGGCGCTCGGTGAGTGGGGGGGTACTGTCATGTATTGTCATGTTGTGTCTTGTTCCTGTTCTTTTTCTTCACCCTGTCTCCCTCTGCTGGTCGTATTGGTTTGCCTTTTCTCACCCTCCTTCCCCCAGCTGTTCCTTGTCTTCTCTAACCACCTCGTTCACCCCTTTTCCCACCTGTTCCCTTTTTCCCTCTGATTAGGTCTCTATATCTCTCTCTGTTCCTGCTTCTGTCTTTGTCAGATTCTCGTTTGTGTTTCTCATGCCAGAACCAAACTATCGTCGTGTTTGCTTTACCTTGTCCTGTCCTGTCGGAATCTGCCAGTCCATCTGAGCCTACGTGTGTTTTGCCATTAAAGGAACTCTGTTTTGTTAATCCGCTTTTGGGTCCTCACTCACGCACCTGACAATAAGTGCCTTCCTCACCATCTTAAATAAGCATGCTCCATTCCAAAAATGTGGAACCAGGAATAGATATAGCCCTTGGTTCACTCCAGACCTGTCTGCCCTTGACCAGCACAAAATATCCTGTGGCGTTCTGCATTAGCCTCGAATCGCCCCCGTGATATGCAACTTTCAGGGAAGTTAGGAACCAATATACACAGGCAGTTAGGAAAGCTAAGGCTAGCTTTTTCAAACAGAAATTTGCATCCTGTAGTACAAACTCAAAAAAGTTCTGGGACACTGTAAAGTCCATGGAGAATAAGAGCACCTCCCAGTTGCCCACTGCTCTGAGGCTAGGAAACACTGTCACTACCGATAAATCCACAATAATTGAGAATTTCAATAAGCATTTTTCTACGGTTGGCCATGCTTTCCACCTGGCTACCCCTACCCCAGTCAAGAGCCCTGTGATCCCCACAGCAACTCGCACAAACCTCCCCCACATCTCCTTCACCCAAATCCAGATAGCTGATGTTCTGAAAGAGCTGCAAAATCTGGACCCCTACAAAAAAAAGACTCTCTTCTCTGTATACATCAATGATGTCGCTCTCGCTGCTGGTGATTCTTTGATCCACCTCTACGCAGACGACACCATTCTGTATACCTCTGGCCCTTCTTTGGACACTGTGTTAACTAACCTCCAGATGAGCTTCAATGCCATACAACTCTCCTTCCGTGGCCTCCAACTGCTCTTAAATGCAAGTAAAACTAAATGCATGCTCTTCAACCGATCGCTGCCCGCACCTGCCCGCCCGTCCAGCATCACTACTCTGGACGGTTCTGACTTAGAATATGTGGACAACTACAAATGCCTAGGTGTCTGGCTAGACTGTAAACTCTCCTTCCAGACTCACATTAAACATCTCCGATCCAATATTAAATCTAGAATCAGTTCCGATTTCACAACAAAGTATCCTTCACTCATGCTGCCAAACATACCCTCGTAAAACTGACCATCCTACCGATCCTCGACTTCGGCGATGTCATTTACAAAATAGCCTCCAACAATCTTCTCAACAAATTGGATGCAGTCTATCACAGTGCCATCCGTTTTGTCACCAAAGCCCCATATAGTACCCACCACTGCGACCTATACGCTCTCGTTGGCTGGCCCTCACTTCGTACTCATCACAAAACCCACTGGCTCCAGGTCATCTACAAGTCTCTGCTAGGTAAAGTCCCACATTATCTCACATCACTGGTCACCATAGCAGCACCCACCCGTAGCACGCGCTCCAGCAGGTATATCTCAATGGTCACCCCCAAATCCAATTCTTCCTTTGGCTGCCTCTCCTTCCAGTTCTCTGCTGCCAATGACTGGAACAAACTGCAAAATTCTCTGAAGCTGGAGATTCCCCATCTCTCTCACTAGCTTTAAGCACCAGCTGTCAGAGCAGCTTAAAGATCACTGCACCTGTACATAGCTCATCTGTAAACAGCCCACCCAACTACCTCATCCCCATACTGTATTTATTTATCTTGCTCCTTTGCACCCCAGTATCTCAACTTGCACATTCATCTTCTGCACATCCTACCATTCCAGTGTTTAATTACTATATTGTAATTAATTTGCCACCATTACCTATTTAATGCATTTACCTCTCTTATCCTACCTCATTTGCACATGCTGTATATAGATTGTTCTACTGTATTATTGATTGCATGTTTATTCCATGTGTAAGTCTGTGTTGTTGTATGTGTCAAACTGCTTTGCCTTATCTTGGCCAGGTCGCAGTTGCAAATGAGAACTTGTTCTCAAATAGCCTACCTGGTTAAATAAAGATCAAATAAAAATTTAAAATAAATAAATGCAGATGTCAATATGACTGATAGGTGAGTAATTAAATAGACATGCAGTAACCATGCCTGACCAGCAGATGTCTCTGTTTTACCACCAGAGGAGCAGGAGGAACCATGAGGACTTTCAGAGTAGCAGTTGTCCATTCAACAGCTGACTCCAATAGTTGATTCCAACTCTTTTGATTTGATACCCAAACAGACACACAGAGAAATATCAGCATCATGTTGCTTGTTTTACTATATAGAAAGTGTTTTGTTGCTTTGTATCACACATAGTATATGTTACTTCAACAATATAGTATTAAATCAGTATCACTAAATACCATATCAGTTTTCTGTCTCCCATACCTTGATACCTTGATAATCAGAATATAGTGTGAATAATGTTGTAGCTTTTCATTGACGGTGTTTATAAGATGTTCCCTTTTAAATGTTCTGGTTATTTAGTGGAGCTTTGTCCTTTTGAGAGGCTGTTTTTACACCAGAAACTGTATTTATTTAAGACACATAGTGATGTCATAAGTCAATGGTGCCACCTGACATTGATTTTAAAAGGCAGGATAATGATAAATAGTTCCACTTTCCAGATCTGTCTACATTTGTAAGATATCCAGACACAATGCATGTCTGACTCCCTCCGGAGGTGTTCAGGAAAATAACAATCACATCATAATGTGTCTTTTCATCATCTACCCCAGTGGTTCACAAACTTTGTATCGTCCCGTACCCCTTCAAACACTCAATCTCCAGGGGTCTGCACTGCTCTCTACTACACCATGCGCCCTACCCTACACACACACACACACACACACACACACACACACACACACACACACACACACACACACACACACACAACTCCTGAATACTCCAAACACACACACACACACACACACACAACTCCTGAATACTCCAAACACACACCACTAAAATATAAGTGATGGAAATGAGAGAGGTGAAGGGAGGTGAAGGTGAGGGAGAAGGAGAAATGAGTTAGAAAGTGAGGGGTGGAAAGAGGAAAAGAGTGAGGACGTTCAGGGTTAGGGGTGATGAGAAGGAAAGGTTGCTGATGAAGGAGGGGAGAGGAGAGGAGAGGGGGCTGGCGAGAGGTGAGGAGAGGAGATAGGAGAGAGGTTAGGAGAGGTGACAAGCGAGAGGTGAGGAGAGGGGACAGGTGAGAGGTGAGGAGAGGAGATAGGAGAGAGGTGAGGAGAGGTGACAGGTGAGAGGTGAGGAGAGGGGACAGGTGAGAGGTGAGGAGAGGGGACAGGTGAGAGGTGAGGAGACACACACACACACACACACACATACAACTCCTGAATACTCCAAACACAGCTTGTTGTTGTAATGCTATGCACTCTATCTAGGTTGTTGTAATGCTATGCACTCTATCTTAGAGGTTGTTATAATGCTATGCACTCTATCTAGGTTGTTGTAACACTATGCACTCTATCTAGGTTGTTGTAATGCTATGCACTCTATCTTAGAGGTTGTTGTAATGCTATGCACTCTATCATAGAGGTTGTTGTAATGCTATGCACTCTATCATAGAGGTTGTTGTAATGCTATGCACTCTATCATAGAGGTTGTTGTAATGCTATGCACTCTATCTAGGTTGTTTTAATGCTATGCACTCTATCATAGAGGTTGTTGTAATGCTATGCACTCTATCATAGAGGTTGTTGTAATGCTATGCACTCTATCTAGGTTGTTGTAACACTATGCACTCTATCTAGGTTGTTGTAATGCTATGCACTCTATCATAGAGGTTGCTGTAATGCTATGCACTCTATCTAGGTTGTTGTAACACTATGCACTCTATCTAGGTTGTTGTAATGCTATGCACTCTATCATAGAGGTTGCTGTAACACTATGCACTCTATCTAGGTTGTTGTAATGCTATGCACTCTATCATAGAGGTTGTTGTAACACTATGCACTTTATCTAGGTTGTTGTAATGCTATGCACTCTATCATAGAGGTTGCTGTAATGCTATGCACTCTATCTAGGTTGTTGTAATGCTATGCACTCTATCTTAGAGGTTGTTGTAATGCTATGCACTCTATCTTAGAGGTTGTTGTAATGCTATGCACTCTATATTAGAGGTTGTTGTAATGCTATGCACTCTATCATAGAGGTTGTTGTAATGCTATGCACTCTATCATAGAGGTTGTTGTAACACTATGCACTCTATCATAGAGGTTGTTGTAATGCTATGCACTCTATCTTAGAGGTTGTTGTAATGCTATGCACTCTATCTATGTTGTTGAAATGCTATGCACTCTATCTAGGTTGTTGTAATGCTATGCACTCTATCATAGAGGTTGTTGTAATGCTATGCACTCTATCTTAGAGGTTGTTGTAATGCTATGCACTCTATCTAGGTTGTTTTAATGCTATGCACTCTATCTAGGTTGTTGTAATGCTATGCACTCTATCTTAGAGGTTGTTGTAATGCTATGCACTCTATCTAGGTTGTTGTAACACTATGCACTCTATCTAGGTTGTTGTAATGCTATGCACTCTATCATAGAGGTTGTTGTAACACTATGCACTCTATCTAGGTTGTTGTAATGCTATGCACTCTATCATAGAGGTTGCTGTAATGCTATGCACTCTATCTAGGTTGTTGTAATGCTATGCACTCTATCTTAGAGGTTGTTGTAATGCTATGCACTCTATCTTAGAGGTTGTTGTAATGCTATGCACTCTATATTAGAGGTTGTTGTAATGCTATGCACTCTATCATAGAGGTTGTTGTAATGCTATGCACTCTATCATAGAGGTTGTTGTAACACTATGCACTCTATCATAGAGGTTGTTGTAATGCTATGCACTCTATCTTAGAGGTTGTTGTAATGCTATGCACTCTATCTATGTTGTTGTAATGCTATGCACTCTATCTAGGTTGTTGTAATGCTATGCACTCTATCATAGAGGTTGTTGTAATGCTATGCACTCTATCTTAGAGGTTGTTGTAATGCTATGCACTCTATCTAGGTTGTTTTAATGCTATGCACTCTATCTAGGTTGTTGTAATGCTATGCACTCTATCTTAGAGGTTGTTGTAATGCTATGCACTCTATCTAGGTTGTTGTAACACTATGCACTCTATCTAGGTTGTTGTAATGCTATGCACTCTATCATAGAGGTTGTTGTAATGCTATGCACTCTATCTAGGTTGTTGTAACACTATGCACTCTATCTAGGTTGTTGTAATGCTATGCACTCTATCTAGGTTGTTGTAATACTATGTACTCTATCTTAGAGGTTGTTTTAATGCTATGCACTCTATCTTAGAGGTTGTTGTAATACTATGTACTCTATCTTAGAGGTTGTTGTAATGCTATGCACTCTATCTAGGTTGTTGTAATGCTATGCACTCTATATTAGAGGTTGTTGTAATGCTATGCACTCTATCTAGGTTGTTGTAATGCTATGCACTCTATCTAGGTTGTTGTAATGCTATGCACTCTATCTAGGTTGTTGTAATGCTATGCACTCTATCTAGGTTGTTGTAATGCTATGCACTCTATCTAGGTTGTTGTAATGCTATGCACTCTATCTAGGTTGTTGTAATGCTATGCACTCTATCTTAGAGGTTGTTGTAATGCTATGCACTCTATCTTAGAGGTTGTTGTAACGCTATGCACTCTATCTTAGAGGTTGTTCTAATGCTATGCACTCTATCTTAGAGGTTGTTGTAATGCTATGCACTCTATCTTAGAGGTTGTTGTAATGCTATGCACTCTATCTAGGTTGTTGTAATGCTATGCACTCTATCTTAGAGGTTGTTGTAATGCTATGCACTCTATCTAGGTTGTTGTAATGCTATGCACTCTATCTTAGAGGTTGTTGTAATGCTATGCACTCTATCTAGGTTGTTGTAATGCTATGCACTCTATCTAGGTTGTTGTAATGCTATGCACTCTATCTAGGTTGTTGTAATGCTATGCACTCTATCTTAGAGGTTGTTGTAATGCTATGCACTCTATCTAGGTTGTTGTAATGCTATGCACTCTATCTTAGAGGTTGTTGTAATGCTATGCACTCTATCATAGAGGTTGTTGTAATGCTATGCACTCTATCTAGGTTGTTGTAATGCTATGCACTCTATCTTAGAGGTTGTTGTAATGCTATGCACTCTATCTAGGTTGTTGTAATGCTATGCACTCTATCTTAGAGGTTGTTGTAATGCTATGCACTCTATCTAGGTTGTTGTAATGCTATGCACTCTATCATAGAGGTTGTTGTAACGCTATGCACTCTATCTTAGAGGTTGTTGTAATGCTATGCACTCTATCTAGGTTGTTGTAATGCTATGCACTCTATCTTAGAGGTTGTTGTAATGCTATGCACTCTATCTAGGTTGTTGTAATGCTATGCACTCTATCTTAGAGGTTGTTGTAATGCTATGCACTCTATCTAGGTTGTTGTAATGCTATGCACTCTATCTAGGTTGTTGTAATGCTATGCACTCTATCTAGGTTGTTGTAATGCTATGCACTCTATCTTAGAGGTTGTTGTAATGCTATGCACTCTATCTAGGTTGTTGTAATGCTATGCACTCTATCATAGAGGTTGTTGTAACGCTATGCACTCTATCTTAGAGGTTGTTGTAATGCTATGCACTCTATCTAGGTTGTTGTAACGCTATGCACTCTATCTTAGAGGTTGTTGTAACGCTATGCACTCTATCTTAGAGGTTGTTGTAATGCTATGCACTCTATCTAGGTTGTTGTAATGCTATGCACTCTATCTTAGAGGTTGTTGTAATGCTATGCACTCTATCTAGGTTGTTGTAATGCTATGCACTCTATCTAGGTTGTTGTAATGCTATGCACTCTATCTAGGTTGTTGTAATGCTATGCACTCTATCTTAGAGGTTGTTGTAATGCTATGCACTCTATCTAGGTTGTTGTAATACTATGTACTCTATCTTAGAGGTTGTTTTAATGCTATGCACTCTATCTAGGTTGTTGTAATACTATGTACTCTATCTTAGAGGTTGTTTTAATGCTATGCACTCTATCTTAGAGGTTGTTGTAATACTATGTACTCTATATTAGAGGTTGTTGTAATGCTATGCACTCTATATTAGAGGTTGTTGTAATGCTATGCACTCTATCTAGGTTGTTGTAATGCTATGCACTCTATCTTAGAGGTTGTTGTAATGCTATGCACTCTATCTAGGTTGTTGTAATACTATGTACTCTATCTTAGAGGTTGTTTTAATGCTATGCACTCTATCTTAGAGGTTGTTGTAATACTATGTACTCTATATTAGAGGTTGTTGTAATGCTATGCACTCTATATTAGAGGTTGTTGTAATGCTATGCACTCTATCTTAGAGGTTGTTGTAATGCTATGCACTCTATCTAGGTTGTTGTAATGCTATGCACTCTATCTTAGAGGTTGTTTTAATGCTATGCACTCTATCTTAGAGGTTGTTGTAATGCTATGCACTCTATCTAGGTTGTTGTAATGCTATGCACTCTATCTTAGAGGTTGTTGTAATGCTATGCACTCTATCTTAGAGGTTGTTGTAATGCTATGCACTCTATCTAGGTTGTTGTAATGCTATGCACTCTATCTTAGAGGTTGTTGTAATGCTATGCACTCTATCATAGAGGTTGTTGTAATGCTATGCACTCTATCTAGGTTGTTGTAATGCTATGCACTCTATCATAGAGGTTGTTGTAATGCTATGCACTCTATCTTAGAGGTTGCTGTAATGCTATGCACTCTATCTAGGTTGTTGTAATGCTATGCACTCTATCTAGGTTGTTGTAATGCTATGCACTCTATCTAGGTTGTTGTAATGCTATGCACTCTATCTTAGAGGTTGTTTTAATGCTATGCACTCTATCTTAGAGGTTGTTGTAATACTATGTACTCTATCTTAGAGGTTGTTGTAATGCTATGCACTCTATCTAGGTTGTTGTAACGCTATGCACTCTATCATAGAGGTTGTTGTAATGCTATGCACTCTATCTAGGTTGTTGTAATGCTATGCACTCTATCATAGAGGTTGTTGTAACGCTATGCACTCTATCTTAGAGGTTGTTGTAATGCTATGCACTCTATATTAGAGGTTGTTGTAATACTATGTACTCTATCTTAGAGGTTGTTTTAATGCTATGCACTCTATCTTAGAGGTTGTTGTAATGCTATGCACTCTATCTTAGAGGTTGTTGTAATGCTATGCACTCTATATTAGAGGTTGTTGTAATGCTATGCACTCTATCTTAGAGGTTGTTGTAATGCTATGCACTCTATCTTAGAGGTTGTTGTAATGCTATGCACTCTATCATAGAGGTTGTTGTAACACTATGCACTCTATCTTAGAGGTTGTTGTAATGCTATGCACTCTATCTTAGAGGTTGTTGTAATGCTATGCACTCTATCTTAGAGGTTGTTGTAATGCTATGCACTCTATCTAGGTTGTTGTAATGCTATGCACTCTATCTTAGAGGTTGTTGTAACACTATGCACTCTATCTTAGAGGTTGTTGTAACACTATGCACTCTATCTTAGAGGTTGTTGTAATGCTATGCACTCTATCATAGAGGTTGTAGTAACACTATGCACTCTATCTAGGTTGTTGTAATGCTATGCACTCTATCTAGGTTGTTGTAATGCTATGCACTCTATCTTAGAGGTTGTTGTAATGCTATGCACTCTATCTTAGAGGTTGTTGTAATGCTATGCACTCTATCTTAGAGGTTGTTGTAATGCTATGCACTCTATCTTAGAGGTTGTTGTAATGCTATGCACTCAATCTTAGAGGTTGTTGTAATGCTATGCACTCTATCATAGAGGTTGTTGTAATGCTATGCACTCTATCTAGGTTGTTGTAACACTATGCACTCTATCTTAGAGGTTGTTGTAATGCTATGCACTCTATCATAGAGGTTGTTGTAATGCTATGCACTCAATCTTAGAGGTTGTTGTAATGCTATGCACTCTATCATAGAGGTTGTTGTAATGCTATGCACTCTATCTAGGTTGTTGTAACACTATGCACTCTATCTTAGAGGTTGTTGTAATGCTATGCACTCAATCTTAGAGGTTGTTGTAATGCTATGCACTCTATCTTAGAGGTTGTTGTAATGCTATGCACTCTATCTAGGTTGTTGTAACACTATGCACTCTATCTAGGTTGTTGTAATGCTATGCACTCTATCTAGGTTGTTGTAACACTATGCACTCTATCTAGGTTGTTGTAATGCTATGCACTCTATCTAGGTTGTTGTAATGCTATGCACTCTATCTAGGTTGTTGTAATGCTATGCACTCTATCTAGGTTGTTGTAATGCTATGCACTCTATCTTAGAGGTTGTTGTAATGCTATGCACTCTATCTAGGTTGTTGTAATGCTATGCACTCTATCTTAGAGGTTGTTGTAACGCTATGCACTCTATCTAGGTTGTTGTAATGCTATGCACTCTATCTAGGTTGTTGTAATGCTATGCACTCTATCTTAGAGGTTGTTGTAATGCTATGCACTCTATCTTAGAGGTTGTTGTAATGCTATGCACTCTATCTAGGTTGTTGTAATGCTATGCACTCTATCTAGGTTGTTGTAATGCTATGCACTCTATCTAGGTTGTTGTAATGCTATGCACTCTATCATAGAGGTTGTTGTAATGCTATGCACTCTATCTAGGTTGTTGTAATGCTATGCACTCTATCTAGGTTGTTGTAATGCTATGCACTCTATCTAGGTTGTTGTAATGCTATGCACTCTATCTAGGTTGTTGTAATGCTATGCACTCTATCTTAGAGGTTGTTGTAATGCTATGCACTCTATCTAGGTTGTTGTAATGCTATGCACTCTATCTAGGTTGTTGTAATGCTATGCACTCTATCTAGGTTGTTGTAATGCTATGCACTCTATCTTAGAGGTTGTTGTAATGCTATGCACTCTATCTTAGAGGTTGTTGTAATGCTATGCACTCTATCTAGGTTGTTGTAATGCTATGCACTCTATCTAGGTTGTTGTAATGCTATGCACTCTATCTAGGTTGTTGTAATGCTATGCACTCTATCATAGAGGTTGTTGTAATGCTATGCACTCTATCTAGGTTGTTGTAATGCTATGCACTCTATCTAGGTTGTTGTAATGCTATGCACTCTATCTAGGTTGTTGTAATGCTATGCACTCTATCTAGGTTGTTGTAATGCTATGCACTCTATCTTAGAGGTTGTTGTAATGCTATGCACTCTATCTAGGTTGTTGTAATGCTATGCACTCTATCTAGGTTGTTGTAATGCTATGCACTCTATCTAGGTTGTTGTAACACTATGCACTCTATCTAGGTTGTTGTAATGCTATGCACTCTATCTTAGAGGTTGTTGTAATGCTATGCACTCTATCATAGAGGTTGTTGTAACGCTATGCACTCTATCTTAGAGGTTGTTGTAATGCTTTGCACTCTATCATAGAGGTTGTTGTAATGCTATGCACTCTATCATAGAGGTTGTTGTAATGCTATGCACTCTATCTAGGTTGTTGTAATGCTATGCACTCTATCTTAGAGGTTGTTGTAATGCTATGCACTCTATCTAGGTTGTTGTAATGCTATGCACTCTATATTAGAGGTTGTTGTAACGCTATGCACTCTATCTAGGTTGTTGTAATGCTATGCACTCTATATTAGAGGTTGTTGTAATGCTATGCACTCTATCTTAGAGGTTGTTGTAATGCTATGCACTCTATCATAGAGGTTGTTGTAATGCTATGCACTCTATCTTAGAGGTTGTTGTAATGCTATGCACTCTATCTTAGAGGTTGTTGTAATGCTATGCACTCTATCATAGAGGTTGTTGTAATGCTATGCACTCTATCATAGAGGTTGTTGTAATGCTATGCACTCTATCTAGGTTGTTGTAACGCTATGCACTCTATCATAGAGGTTGTTGTAATGCTATGCACTCTATCTAGGTTGTTGTAATGCTATGCACTCTATCATAGAGGTTGTTGTAATGCTATGCACTCTATCTAGGTTGTTGTAATGCTATGCACTCTATCATAGAGGTTGTTGTAATGCTATGCACTCTATCATAGAGGTTGTTGTAATGCTATGCACTCTATCTAGGTTGTTGTAACGCTATGCACTCTATATTAGAGGTTGTTGTAATGCTATGCACTCTATCTTAGAGGTTGTTGTAATGCTATGCACTCTATCTTAGAGGTTGTTGTAATGCTATGCACTCTATCTAGGTTGTTGTAATGCTATGCACTCTATCTTAGAGGTTGTTGTAATGCTATGCACTCTATCTTAGAGGTTGTTGTAATGCTATGCACTCTATATTAGAGGTTGTTGTAACGCTATGCACTCTATCATAGAGGTTGTTGTAATGCTATGCACTCTATCTAGGTTGTTGTAATGCTATGCACTCTATATTAGAGGTTGTTGTAATGCTATGCACTCTATCTTAGAGGTTGTTGTAATGCTATGCACTCAATCTTAGAGGTTGTTGTAATGCTATGCACTCTATCTTAGAGGTTGTTGTAACGCTATGCACTCTATCTAGGTTGTTGTAATGCTATGCACTCTATCTTAGAGGTTGTTGTAATGCTATGCACTCTATCTTAGAGGTTGTTGTAATGCTATGCACTCTATCTTAGAGGTTGTTGTAACGCTATGCACTCTATCTAGGTTGTTGTAATGCTATGCACTCTATCTTAGAGGTTGTTGTAATGCTATGCACTCTATCTTAGAGGTTGTTGTAATGCTATGCACTCTATCTTAGAGGTTGTTGTAATGCTATGCACTCTATCTTAGAGGTTGTTGTAATGCTATGCACTCTATCTTAGAGGTTGTTGTAATGCTATGCACTCTATCTAGGTTGTTGTAATGCTATGCACTCTATCTAGGTTGTTGTAATGCTATGCACTCTATCTAGGTTGTTGTAATGCTATGCACTCTATCTAGGTTGTTGTAATGCTATGCACTCTATCTTAGAGGTTGTTGTAATGCTATGCACTCTATCTTAGAGGTTGTTGTAATGCTATGCACTCTATCTTAGAGGTTGTTGTAATGCTATGCACTCTATCTTAGAGGTTGTTGTAATGCTATGCACTCTATCTTAGAGGTTGTTGTAATGCTATGCACTCTATCTTAGAGGTTGTTGTAATGCTATGCACTCTATCTAGGTTGTTGTAATGCTATGCACTCTATCTAGGTTGTTGTAATGCTATGCACTCTATCTAGGTTGTTGTAACGCTATGCACTCTATCATAGAGGTTGTTGTAATGCTATGCACTCTATCTAGGTTGTTGTAATGCTATGCACTCTATCTAGGTTGTTGTAATGCTATGCACTCTATCATAGAGGTTGTTGTAACGCTATGCACTCTATCATAGACGTTGCTGTAACGCTATGTAAGACCTACAGAACATGGAAGAGCTTAATCTTCCCTCCAACATAAAGTTGATCATGTCAAAACTTCCCCACAAACTAATGTAAAACTGGAGGTCTACAGAATGTGATATGTTAGAGAGAAGACACCTGAGAGCCCAGTTCAGTGACTTTGTGACGTTCATGGAAAAACAGGCCAAAATATTGCAGGATCCGTTGTATGGAGATATTCAATATCCCCTAAAAAACCTTTAAAAGAACAAACATTCAAAGTAAAGAGACCAGACACCTGCCCTTCTGATGCTCCCAGTAGTAAAGAGACCAGACACCTGCCCTTCTGATGCTCCCCGTAGTAAAGATACCAGACACCTGCCCTTCTGATGCTCCCCGTAGTAAAGATACCAGACACCTGCCCTTCTGATGCTCCCAGTAGTAAAGAGACCAGACACCTGCTCTTCTGATGCTCCCAGTAGTAAAGAGACCAGACACCTGCCCTTCTGATGAGCCCAGTAGTAAAGAGACCAGACACCTGCCCTTCTGATGCTCCCAGTAGTAAAGAGACCAGACACCTGCCCTTCTGATGCTATCAGTAAAGCGGGAGGAGACTGTCAGCAGTGCTCTTGTTTCTCTGGAAGCTGGTGAAGATACCGAGGTCGGTACAGATGGTGCACTTGCAATTGCGCCAGTTCAAGTAAAGCTGGAAAATGGAAGCAAGTCTGTGTTAACCAATGCATTTGTTGATTCTGGTAGTTTAGCAACATTTTGTACTGAGAGACTCATGATGCAGCTGAAAGCTAAAGGCAGTGAGACTGATATTCTGCAACACAATGAGGCATTAGAGTCCTACCAAGAGCTTTGAGATATCTGGGTTAGAGATTGGCAAAGTGGAAGGAGACATTTCTTGCTCTATCAAAGCAAATTCTACGAGCTCTGCAAGCTAAAGTGCGGATGGGACGAAGTCATCCCAAAGAACACTCTATTTCATGGAAGAAATGGCTCTGAGCTGGACCAGCTGTCCAGTTTCCAGATTGACAGGTGTATGATGCCTGAGAACTTTGGTCAAGTCAAGACGGCAAAGCTGCATCACTTCGGTGACGCAAGAGAACAAGGTTATGGCACGGCAAGTTACCTTGGGTTCACAAACAGTATGGAAAAGGTCCACATCCCATTCATACTGGGGAGATCAAGAGTGACTCCACTCAAGCAGATGATCCCCAGAATGGAACTTGATGCAGCAACATTGTAGATGCCAGTGGACAGGATGTTAAGGTTGGAGCTCCAGACTGAACTTGAGGAGTCAACTTTCTGGACAGACAACCAGTCTGTGCTAAAATACATCCGCAATGATACCAAGAGATTCCATACCTTTGTGGCTAATAGGGTTGCTATGATCCGTGACCTGTCGAAAGCAACACAGTGGAGATATTTGAACTCCCAACACAACCCAGCCGACGATGTCTCGAGGGTTACATGCTGAAACATTCCTGAACTCAAAGAGATGACTCAAAGGACCAGAATTCCTGAAGAAACTAGAAACACAATGGCAGAAAGTCCCCGAGGAGCTTGGCTCCATCCCTCTGGATGATCTGGTTGAGAAAGGACATCTTATTCCACATCCATGAGCAGGTTCGCCACTCTGGGAGAGGTCACATGCTTTCCATACTTCACCAGCAATATTGGATACCCTGTGCCAAACTCTTAGCAAGGAAGATCCTTAAGAGCTGTGTCTTCTGCAGGCGATGTAAGCTAGAGCTGGAGAACAGAAGATGGCCGACCTTCCACAAGATCAGGTGTCACCTGATTTGCTGCCATTCACCCATGTGGGCATAGATTACTTCAGCCCCATAGAGGTGAAGTGAGGCCACGTTCATGTGAAATGATATGGTGGGATCTTTACTTGCCTTGTGAGTTGAACTGTCCATCTAGAAGTTGCTAGTTATCTGGATACTGATTCCTGCATCAATGCCCTGCGCAGGTTCATCTGTCGAAGGGGCTCAGTAATAAGTGTCAGAACAGACATTGGCACCAACTTTGTTGGAACACACAGAGAGCTAGGAGAAGCTCTGAAAGAGCTGGAACACAACAAGATTCAAATGAATTACTGAAGGATGGAGTAACATGGCCATTCAACCCTCGCTCTGGAGCCCACCATGGGGGGTTATAGGAGAGGTTGATCCCTCTGGAGCCCACCATGTGGGGTTATGGGAGAGGTTGATCCCTCTGGAGCCCACCATGGGGGTTTATGGGAGAGGTTGATCTGTCTGGAGGCCACCATGGGGGGTTATGGGAGAGGTTGATCTGTCTGGAGCCCACCATGGGGGTTTATGGGAGAGGTTGATCCATCTGGAGCCCACCATGGGGGGTTATGGGAGAGGATGAGCAGACTGGTGGAAAAAGATCCTCTATTCAGTCCCTAAAGAGCAAGTACTGGATGATGAGGCTTTGCAGAAGTTGAGGTGATCATGAACAACAGACCAATCACAACTGTAACAAATGACCATAATGATCTAGAACCCCTACCTGCTACCATCAGCTTAATCTGAAAAGTTTGCGCTGTTCTTTGAAGTACAGTGCACAGCGTTGTATGAGATTTTCAGTTTCTTGGCATTTTCTCACATGGAAAAGCCTTCATTTCTCAGAACAAGAATAGACTGACTTTTTCTCTGCATGCTTCTTTATTACTCTTATATCTAACAAAAAAAATGAATCTCCAATAAACTTAAAGAAGAAGAAGAAGAAGAACACATAAAATGACCTGTTTGTTTGTCTGGTCAAAAGACTCTACCACTCCCGTGTCTGATTGGAGAATATGTTTTTTGTGAGATATAAGAAGAATAAACCTTTTTTGTTGCACCATATCCCTGGATCTCATTGAATGTTTTGGCCGTTTGGGAACTTGGAATGTGGACTGTATGCGTCCGAAACAACCCCACTTCAGGCTTGGGAAGTGGTTCTGGTCAAGAGGAAGGAAGCCCCTACAATCATCATAAATATGGAAGAACTGTTCAGATTGTTTTGGCTGGGAAGCATGCAGACGCCTTAATTCAGCCTCCCATACTTACAGTCTTTACCCCCAGCCCTGTCCCCTACACACCCTAACCCAAACTCAGTCTTTACCCCCAGCCCTGTCCCCTACACACCCTAACCCAAACTCAGCCTTTACCCCCAGCCCTGTCCCCTGTCCCCTACACACCCTAACCCAAACTCAGTCTTTACCCCCAGCCCTGTCCCCTACACACCCTAACCCAAACTCAGTCTTTACCCCCAGCCCTGTCCCCTACACACCCTAACCCAAACTCAGTCTTTACCCCCAGCCCTGTCCCCCTGCACACCCTAACCCAAACTCAGTCTTTACCCCCAGCCCTGTCCCCTGTCCCCTACACACCTTAACCCAAACTCAGCCTATACCCCCAGCCCTGTCCCCTACACACCCTAACCCAAACTCAGCCTTTACCCCCAGCCTCCTATATGGTATGTCTGACGTTCTGACGTAAGTTCACTGCAGTTCCCAACATTGACCAGCAGGTGGTAATGATACTCTCTTCTCAGACAGTAAATGACCACCAGTCAGCTACATTTATTTTGTTAGGAGGGGATGGAAAAGCATTGAGACTGTTTGTCATGGAAGCAATTTCACTCATTTACTCATGTGAATGTGTCCAAAGAGATAAGAGAAGCTAATATTGATAGACACTGTTAAATCTTTACAGCTCAGGATAATATGACTATAATTAAAGATCATCACTACCATCTGCTGGCTGGATCGGTCTTCTGATTTTAATTGAAACAGTTTTTAGAACTTTAGAGATGATGAACTAAAATATGATAGAAGATATAACAGCATAAATTAGAGACAAGGTCACAAACCCTCTAATGTTGGTCACTAGTTAACAAGGTCACAAAACCTCTAATGTTGGTCACTAGTTAACAAGGTCACAAACCCTCTAATGTTGGTCTCTAGTTAACAAGGTCACAAACCCTATAATGTTGGTCACTAGTTAACAAGGTCACAAACCCTGAACCATTTATACATTTTACCAGACTCTCTGTAGTGAGTCTATTCCTTTTCAAACTTTTTTAGTAATTGAAACCACAACTCTGGCATTGCAAGCACTATGCTCTACCAACTGAGCTACATTATTCCATTCTGATTTTAACCCTAAACCACACTGCTAACCTTATGCCTAACATTAAACTAAGATCAGAAATGTACATTTCTGTTTTCATGACATGTTACGAAGGCCTGTAGACAATTTGGACTTTGTGACTGGGTTTTCTATTAACCAGAGAGGCTGGGGGGGGGGAGTTTACTCCAAATACCTGAGCAAAGGGGAAAGTTGTGTCTCAGTATAGGACTGAGGTGTAGATTGTTCTGTAAAAACGTGTAGATATGCACATATAGTCACTATTAGAGTTGTTATGAATTTAAATCAACTATTTTGAATGTGAAGTCGAGGACGTGAAGACCAGTAAAGGTAAGAGGAGATCTCAGTATATTTCACTTTCCAAACTAGACACAACAGTCCTGTTTTAAAACAATGAGGACTGGAGAAAGAGGAAGTGATGTTTGTATCTGTGTGATTGAGCAAAAGAGAGAATTTGATGAAAGGTAATGATGTAAATATGAATGTTTTCTCTTTTTATTGCAGTTAAAATGGCAGAGTCCAGAGTTCATAGTAAGTCACCATGCTATAATTAATGATTAACTTTTCTTTCATGTATCTGGGAGAACAGAACTAAACCAACTATTGAAAATGAAACGTGTTTGTGGTTTTATTTGTCTTTATGTGTAAATGTGTGTCTGGATGAAATGTGTTTGTAACATGAGGGGCGACAGGTAGACTAGTGGTTAGAGTGTTGAGCAGGTAACCGAAAGGTTGCTAGATTGAATCCCCGAGCTGACAAGGTAAACATCTGTTGTTCTGCCCCTGAACAAGGCAGTTATAACCCACTGTTCCTAGGCAGCAGGAACAAGGCAGTTATAACCCACTGTTCCTAGGCAGCAGGAACAAGGCAGTTATAACCCACTGTTCCTAGGCAGCAGGAACAAGGCAGTTATAACCCACTGTTCCTAGGCAGCAGGAACAAGGCAGTTATAACCCACTGTTCCTAGGCAGCAGGAACAAGGCAGTTATAACCCACTGTTCCTAGGCAGCAGGAACAAGGCAGTTATAACCCACTGTTCCTAGGCAGCAGGAACAAGGCAGTTATAACCCACTGTTCCTAGACAGCAGGGTTGGCTGTCATTCTAAAGTGCCTTGCTCAAGGGCATATCAACAAACATTTTCCTTGTTGCCTCAGGGATTCAAACCAGCGACGTTTTTTGTATTTATTTTATTTCACCTTTATTTAACCAGGTAGGCTAGTTGAGAACACCTTTATTTAACCAGGTAGGCTAGTTGAGAACACCTTTATTTAACCAGGTAGGCTAGTTGAGAACACCTTTATTTAACCAGGTAGGCTAGTTGAGAACACCTTTATTTAACCAGGTAGGCTAGTTGAGAACACCTTTATTTAACCAGGTAGGCTAGTTGAGAACACCTTTATTTAACCAGGTAGGCTAGTTGAGAACACCTTTATTTAACCAGGTAGGCTAGTTGAGAACACCTTTATTTAACCAGGTAGGCCAGTTGAGAACAAGATATACATTTTGTGCAAAAGGCATGAGGAGGTAGGTGAATAATATACAAATAATACAATTTAGCAGATTAACACTGGAGTGATAAATGATCAGATGGTCATGGACAGGTAGAGATATTGGTGTGCAAAAGAGCAGAAAAGTAAATAAATAGAAACAGTATGGGGATGAGGTAGGTAAAATTGGGTGGGCTATTTACCGATGGACTATGTACAGCTGCAGCGATCGGTTAGCTGCTCAGATAGCAGATGTTTGAAGTTGGTGAGGGAGATAAAAGTCTCAACTAGCTGAGTTTGTGTCTGTGAGAAACAGCTCTACTGCTCCACAGTGACCTCTCCCTCCAAACATCTCTTTATTATAGAACCCATTTAATCCAGTCTGACACAATATGGAAGAAAATCAACCTTTTGTACTTTACTGGCTCTAGAGAAGTTAAAGTTGTACATATAAACAAATAAGTTGTTCTCCTGAGTGGAGCAGCGATCTATGGTGCTGTGTCTCAGTGTGAGAGGTGTCTCTACAGTCTCTGGTTCAATTCCAGGCTGTATTACAACCGCCCATGATTGGGTGCCCCGTAGGTCAGAGCACAATTGGTCCAGCGTCGTCTGGGGTAGGCTGTCATTGTAAATAAGAATTTGTTCTGAACTGACTTGCCTCGTTACATAAATAAAATGTGTATCCAGAGCAATTAGGATTAAGTGCCTTGCTCAAGGGCATATCAACACATGTTTTCCTAGTTTCCTCAGGGATTCAACCCAGCGACGTTTCGGTTACTGGTCCAATGCTCTTAAGTGCTCAGCTACCTGACAAACATGTCTGACTAATGGAGAAATACAGAGCCTCTAATTTATTCTATATATTTAGTCATAACAGATCCTTTTCTTCAGTAGATTTAAGTTGAGTTCGGTTCAGAATTTACTTCTAAATGATGTTCCAGATGATTTACCATCATCCATTAACCTTCACTGAGGTTTAAATCAGAGATTTTTACTGTAAAACATAATATGTTGTTATTTCAGGGGGAATTGGCCATGTATAGACCCATAAAGTGAATTAGTATAATAAATGAGGCTTGGACACTGGGGTAGACCTGGTTAGTATGAATGTTGAGGCTTGGACACTGGGGTAGACCTGGTTAGTATGAATGTTGAGTCTTGGACACTGGGGTAGACCTGGTTAGTATGAATGTTGAGGCTTGTACACTGGGGTAGACCTGGTTAGTATGAATGTTGAGGCTTGGACACTGGGGTAGACCTGGTTTGTATGAATGTTGATGCTTGGACACTGGGGTAGACCTGGTTAGTATGAATGTTGAGTCTTGGACACTGGGGTAGACCTGGTTAGTATGAATGTTGAGGCTTGGACACTGGGGTAGACCTGGTTAGTATGAATGTTGAGGCTTGGACACTGGGGTAGACCTGGTTAGTATGAATGCTGAGGCTTGGACACTGGGGTAGACCTGGTTAGTATGAATGCTGAGTCTTGGACACTTGGGTAGACCTGGTTAGTATGAATGTTGAGGCTTGGACACTGGGGTAGACCTGGTTAGTATGAATGTTGATGCTTGGACACTGGGGTAGACCTGGTTAGTATGAATGTTGAGTCTTGGACACTGGGGTAGACCTGGTTAGTATGAATGTTGAGGCTTGGACACTGGGGTAGACCTTGTTAGTATGAATGTTGATGCTTGGACACTGGGGTAGACCTGGTTAGTATGAATGCTGAGTCTTGGACACTTGGGTAGACCTGGTTAGTATGAATGTTGAGGCTTGGACACTGGGGTAGACCTGGTTAGTATGAATGTTGAGGCTTGGACACTGGGGTAGACCTGGTTAGTATGAATGTTGAGGCTTGGACACTGGGGTAGACCTGGTTAGTATGAATGTTAGGGCTTGGACTTTGGGGTAGACCTGGTTAGTATGAATGTTGAGGTTGGACACTGGGGTAGACCTGGTTAGTATGAATGTTGAGGCTTGGACACTGGGGTAGACCTGGTTAGTATGAATGTTGAGGCTTAGACACTGGGGTAGAATCCATATAAAACTTAAGAAATTTTAGGTACTCACACAGAACTTTAAGGATCATCCACACAGGATTGGTCAGACGTCCACACAGAACATCAGAACATAAAAACGTTTGCCCACACAGAGTCAAACGTACCCCGCTCACACAGAACGGTCCGACAACTATTACCTAGTGATCCCATAACAAAATACTCACACAGAGTAATGCAGGGCATACCTGGCTAGCACATTTAAAATAATTGGAATTCACCACCTCTGAGGGTCACTTAGACAATCACACAGACGCACAGAATGAGGTCCTTCTTCCAATAGGGCTTCACCAAGTGTCATGTTTCACCTAGAATACACAGTCCCCTGGCCCCTCACCCCACAGACCACACCAATCCACACTGTGATCAATTCAGTGTCATGACAGCTCTTGGTCACTCGCAACCGGACAGTGGCAGAGTATCTTTTGAGTCCACAAACCCTCAGATTACTCTCCCCTGACTCGGCCCTGCTTACGCCGCCAAGGTGCCTTCCTTACAAAGGAATTCACGCTCAGAGTATACGTAACAGGCTTCAAACTTGACTTCAAATCTGTGTGTGGTTCGCTCACCTTTTCCTTTAAAAAAAACTCAGTTCGAGATGTGGTATCCACTCGGCTCACTTCCTCTCAGATCAAAGGTTGGTCCATCTCCTTCGTTCCCAAAGTGTGGTTTCCCTAAGATCCCAAGTTTAGGGGATCCCTCGTGCACGATTTATTTACCTAGATCGTCAGGAACGGCGACCGAGTGAAGATTCATATCCCCTCCTCGTCGCCAAATGTCGTGGAAATTTCCTGTAATTACCAAATCATGAGAGCAAACCACAAGTCAGATTTATCATAAAGTCCATCTTTAATTATATGAGCTCCATCACAACCCTGTGACTCTCAGATCAATTCAGTGTCTATGAATGAATTCTCTGAGAGTCCTTACACATTGCAACTGAGATCTTTTATAGCAAAGACACACATAGCCAGACAGCATTGGCTATAAATGTTACCTAAATCATTTTGATTCCGCCACGACAATAGATATTGAGGTTGAGGAATAGGGGTAAATATCTGTTCATGTTATTATAGACAGAGGACTCTGTCACAACTGTGACCAAGAATAAAACATACTTTTAAATAAATAAATAATCAAAATGGATGACATGTTAGGCTACTAGTGACATAAGATTAGCATAGTGGCATGTCTGGGAAAGATGTGGGAACAAATGGGATAATATCATTCTAGACTGTAGCATCACATTCTTCTATGACATATAGACTTTCCTTCAAATTAATCTGTCTGTCTGGGATTGTGGGGGTTGTATTTTAGAATTGACATGGTCCTGGTTGTTGTATGTCTGTTGTAGTTATTAATTCAGATGTGTTTATAAATGTACTGAGAGGATTTGTGTTCCTGACACAGATGATGTCATTAAACATGAAATGTTCTCTCTTTCTGAACAGATCAGTTTCAACTCACCTCAGAAGACTATGTGTGGGCTGATGTTGGTGAAGAGGTCACCCTCCCCTGTCACCTCTCACCTGACTACAGTGCTGTTGCCACAACGATCAGGTGGTTTAAAGAGACAGAGTGTATTTACCTGTATAAGAATGGCCAGGTGACAGAGAGGAGTGGCTATGAGGGCAGAGTGAGTCTGATCACCCAGGAGCTGAAGAGAGGCAACGTGTCTCTGAGGCTGAGAGACTTCAGGAGGTCAGATAGAGTTGTCCACATCTGTCAGGTCATCCATGGAGAACAGAAGGAGGAGGCTGCAGTGGGTTTATGGGAAAGAGAAGGTAAGTGTTCTAGAACTCCAGTAATGTTTCTAAACACCTAAACAACAACAATAACAACCAGTCTCTTTCCCTGTACAGAACACTTGTACACTTGCACTTGTACTTTCTCATGTAGGTAGGAGTTCATAGTAGGAGTTACAGATGAATAGACTAGATTCATTCTGAATATCAACTAGTTACAATATTACCATCACTCTGAGCTTTGAGCTGGTCCTAAAGCATTAGAACCATTCCAACATTACTGTCACGTCCCTTGATTGTCATTAGTAATGAATGTGATGAACACTCACACCCCTCTGATGAACATCACATCACTATGGTATTTGAGAGGATCATGTGACAGATGGTGATTTGAAGGTCATGATAATAACTAATACATTCTGTTTTACATGATCATTATTCATGACTATCCATCTTGGATAATGGATGATCAGTACCAGGTGAGTAATTACTTATTTGTCTGTTTTGTTAATTGACAACCAATAACACAAGACAAAGAACAGACCAGAGTGTTAATCTGATACTATAAAAACTACAGGCCTTGTGAACATGTATAGATGTTCTTCAAACTACTCTTAATTTTCATATCATAGATCTCCCACAAAATATCTGCCATAGAGGTCAACATTTCACAAAGTCCTCCCACAAATTTCTGCCATAGAGGTCAACATTTCACAAAGTCCTCCCACAAATTTCTGCCATAGAGGTCAACATTTCACAAAGTCCTCCCACAAATTTCTGCCATAGAGGTCAACATTTCACAAAGTCCTCCCACAAATTTCTGCCATAGAGGTCAACATTTCACAAAGTCCTCCCACAAATTTCTGCCATAGAGGTCAACATTTCACAAAGTCCTCCCACAAATTTCTGCCATAGAGGTCAACATTTCACAAAGTCCTCCCACAAATTTCTGCCATAGAGGTCAACATTTCAGAGGGGACACATTGAATTTGAATACGTTCAGTTGGACAACTCTCTTTTCCGTTCCGGTTCACATGGCCCTCCCACAATATACAGTTGAAATCGGAAGTTTACATATACTTATGGAGTCATTAAAACTCGTTTTTCAACCACTCCACAAATTTCTTGTTAACAAATTATAGTTTTGGCAAGTCGGTTAGAGCATCTACTTTGTCCAACAATTGTTTACAGACAGATTATTTAACTTATAATTCATGGTATCACAATTCCAGTGGGTCAGAAATGTACATACACTAAGTTGACTGTGCCTTTAAACAGCTTTGGAAATTCCAGAAAATGATGTCATGGCTTTTGAAGCTTCTGATAGGCTAATTGACATCATTTGTGTCAATTGGAGGTGTACCTGTGGATGTATGTCAAGGCCTACTGTCAAACTCAGTGCCTCTTTGCTTGACATCATGGGAAATCCAAAGAAATCAGCCAAGACCTCAGAGAAAAAATGGTTCATCCTTGGGAGCAATTTCCAAACGCCTGAAGGTCCCACGTTCATCTGTACAAACAATAATATGCAAGTATGAATACCATGGGACCAGGCAGCCGTCATACCGCTCAGGAAGGAGATGTGCTCTGTCTCCTAGAGATGAATGTACTTTGGTGCGAAAAGTGAAAATAAATCCCAGAACAACAGCAAAGGACCTTGTGAAGATGCAGGTGAAGAAAGAGGTACAAAATTATATATATCCACAGTAAAACCAGTCCTATATCAACATAACCTGAAAGGCCGCTCAGCAAGGAAGAAGCCACTGCTCCAAGACCACCATAGAAAAGCCAGAGTACGGTTTGCAACTGCACATGAGGACAAAGATCATACTTTTTTGGGGAAAAAAGTCTGGTCTGATTAAACAAAAATAGAACTGTTTAGCCATAATGACCATCGTTATGTTTGGAGGAAAAAGGGGGAGCCTTACATGCCGAAGAACACCATCCCAACCGTGAAGCACGGGGGTGGCAGCATCATGTTGTGGGGGTGCTTTGCTGCAGGAGGGACTGGTGCACTTCACAAAATAGATACATTTGTGGGCAGAACCGAAAAAGCGTGTGCGAGCAAAGGAGGCCTACAAACCTGACTCAGTTACACCAGCTCTGTCAGGAGGAATGGGCCAAAATTCACCCAACTTATTGTGGGAAGCTTGTGGAACTCTAACCAAAACGTTTGACCCAAGTTAAACAATCTAAAGGCAATGCACCCAAAAACGAATTGAGTGGTTGTAAACTTGACACACTGGGAATGTAATGAAAAAAATAAAAGCTGAAATAAATCAGTCTCTCCACTATTATTCTGATATTTCACATTCTTAAAATAAAGTGGTGATCCTATCTGACCTAAAACAGGGATTTTTTTACCAGGATTAAATGTCAGGATTTGTGAAAAACTGAGTTTAAATGTACTTGGCTAAGGTGTATGTAAACTTCCGACTTCAACTGTATATGCCATAGAGGTCAACATTTCACACACCAAAATTAAAATAGAATCAGCTTGAATTTATCTTGATGTCTTATTATGAAGCAGTCAGTCATTCTCAGACTGCTCACATAGTAGTGCTGCTTACATCCCTTTCCCTAGATGTACATTAGTAATGAATGTGATGAACAGTCATTCCAATATGATGTATGGTATTTCATTAAATTATGTAATGAGACAGAAATTCAATGAACAATAATAACTAATGCATTCTGTTTTACATGATCGTTATTCATGACTCTCCATATTGGATAATGGATGATCAGCAAGAAGTGAGTAATTACTTATTTGTCTGTTTTGTTTATTGACAACCAATAACACAAGACAAAGAACAGACCAGAGTGTCAATCTGATACTATAAAAATTACAGGCCTTGTGAACAGCAGTGTGTCTTCTTCAAGGCTAAAAATTAAATCAGTTTCTTTACATTTATCAATACTCTCCCCAAATGTTCTCAAGGTAGGTTGGATTAAGATGTATAGATGTTCTTCAAATTATCCAGAATTGTCATATCATAGATCTCCCACAAAATATCTGCCATAGAGGTCAACATTTCACACACCAAAATTAAAATAGAATCAGCTTGAATGCATGTCTTATTATGAAGCAGTCAGTCATTCTCAGACTGCTCACATAGTAGTGCTGCTTACATCCCTTTCCCTAGATGTACATTAGTAATGAATGTGATGAACAGTCATTCCAATATGATGTATGGTATTTCATTAAATTATGTAATGAGACTGAAATTCAATGAACAATAATAACTAATGCATTCTGTTTTACATGATCATTATTCATGATTCGCAATCTTGGATAATGGATGATCAGGATTAGGTGAGTAATTACTTATTTGTCTGTTTTGTTTATTGACAACCAATAACACAAGACAAAGAACAGACCAGAGTGTTAATCTGATACTATAAAAACTACAGGCCTTGTGAACAGCAGTGTGTCTTCTTCAAGGCTACAAATTAAATCAGTTTCTTTACATTTATCAAATATAGATGTTCTTCAAATTATCCAGAATGTTCATACCATATCCCTCCCACAATATACAGTGGGGAGAACAAGTATTTGATACACTGCCAATTTGACAGGTTTTCCTACTTACAGTGCACTTAGAGGTCTGTAATTTTTTATCATAGGTACACTTCAACTGTGAGAGACGGAATCTAAAACAAAAATCCAGAAAATCACATTGTATGTTTTTTAAGTAATTAATTTGCATTTTATTGCATGACATAAGTATTTGATAAATCAGAAAAGCAGAACTTAATATTTGGTACAGAAACCTTTGTTTGCAATTACAGAGATCATACGTTTCCTGTAGTTCTTGACCAGGTTTGCACACACTGCAGCAGGGATTTTTGCCCACTCCTCCATACACGCCTTCTCCAGATCCTTCAGGTTTCGGGGCTGTCGCTGGGCAATACGGACTTTCAGCTCCCTCCAAAGATTTTCTATTGCGTTCAGGTCTGGAGACTGGTTAGGCCACTCCAGGACCTTGAGATGCTTCTTACGGAGCCACTCCTTAGTTGCCCTGGCTGTGTGTTTCGGGTCATTGTCATGCTGGAAGACCCAGCCACGACCCATCTTCAATGCTTTTACAGAGGGAAGGAGGTTGTTGGCCAAGATCTCACGATACATGGCCCCATCCATCCTCCCCTCAATACGGTGCAGTCGTTCTGTCCCCTTTGCAGAGAAGCATCCCCAAAGAATGATGTTTCCACCTCCATGCTTCACGGTTGGGATGGTATTCTTGGGGTTGTACTCATCCTTCTTCTTCCTCCAAACACGGCGAGTTGAGTTTAGACCAAAAAGCTCTGTTTTTGTCTCATCAGACCACATGACCTACTCCCATTCCTCCTCTGGATCATCCAGATGGTCATTGGCAAACTTCAGACGGGCCTGGACATGCGCTGTCTTGAGCAGGGGGACCTTGCGTGCGCTGCAGGATTTTAATCCATGATGGCGTAGTGTGTTACTAATGGTTTTCTTTGAGACTGTGGTCCCAGCTCTCTTCAGGTCATTGACCAGGTCCTGCCGTGTAGTTCTGTGCTGATCCCTCTCCTTCCTCATGATCATTGATGCCCCACGAGGTGAGATCTTGCATGGAGCCCCAGACCGAGGGTGATTGACCGTCATCTTGAACTTCTTCCATTTTATAATAATTGCGCCAACAGTTGTTGCCTTCTCACCAAGCTGCTTGCCTATTGTCATGTAGCCCATCCCAGCCTTGTGCAGGTCTATAATTTTATCCCTGATGTCCTTACACAGCTCCCTGGTCTTGGCCATTGTGGAGAGGTTGGAGTCTGTTTGATTGAGTGTGTGGACAGGTGTCTTTTATGCAGGTAACAAGTTCAAACAGGTGCAGTTAATACAGGTAATGAGTGGAGAACAGGGGGGCTTCTTAAAGAAAAACTAACAGGTCTGCGAGAACCAGAAATCTTACTGGTTGGTAGGTGATCAAATACTTATGTCATGCAATAAAATGCAAATTAATTACTTAAAAATCATACAATGTGATTTTCTGGATTTACAGACCTCTACATGCTTTGTAAGTCGGAAAACCTGCAAAATCGGCAGTGTATCAAATACTTGTTCTCCCCACTGTATCTGCCATGGAGGTCAACATTTCAGAGGGGTTGAGTTAAATGCTGAAGACACATCTCAGTTGAATACATTGAGTTAGACAACTGACTAGGTATCCCCCTTTCCTTTCCCTTTCACATAGTCCTCCCACTATATATCTGCCAATAAGGTCAATATTTCACATAGTCCTCCCAAAATATATCTGCCATGAAGGTCAACATTTCACACTCAAAAAATTAATGTGGAATCAGCTTGAATTCAGTTTGATGTCCTAGTGTGAATCATTCTGTGATGTTTAGACTGTTCCAATAGTAGCACTGCTTACATCCCTTTCCCTAGATGTACATTAGTAATGAATGTGATGACCAGTCATATCAATATGATGTATGGTATTTGGTTGAATAATGTAATGTGACTGAAATAGGATTGAATGTAACTGTAATAACTCATACACTGTGTTACACATGATCAATATTCATTCCTCTCCATCTTGGATAATGGCTGATCAGGAGCAATACCATAAACCTCCAACAATATATCTGCCATAGGGGTCAACATTTAAACACCAAAATTAGGCCTTGTGAACAGCAGTGTGTCTTCTTCAAGGCTACAAATTAAATCAGTTTCTTTACATTTATCAATACTCTCCCCAAATGTTCTCAAGGTAGGTTGGATTAAGATGTCATATGTTCTTCACATTCTACTGAATGTATATTCCATAGAACCCTGCCTCCTGACACAATATCCTGTATCTGACATAGAGCCCAATGCTGGTAATCACAAACAATGAAAATAATAATTTGATCAGAGAAAGGCCAATAACAAAACAACATTATTTATGAAGTTAACCAGATCTCATTGGTGCCCACAGTCCCTACATGAGGGAGGCTTGAGTGACAGGAGAAATCTGATTGGTCCTGTTTGTTCTGTATATAGTGATGTCGTCTACCACACAGAACTCACCTCTCTGTTTTACACCATAGTCTCAGGTTCACGGTATTTACAACGTGAGACCCAGGAGAACAAGCTGAAGAGGGAGGCATCAGCTGGTGAGCTTGGTAAGTATGAGAGAGTCTGGAGGAGAGAGGAATGAGTCAGGGAACATGAGTGATGTCATTCAGTTTTTCAGACTTGTTTATTTATAATGTATGAAATAGTCAATAGACCAGTTGATGATTGGTTCAGCTCAGATAACTGTTGACTGTAGGAAATAATAAAATATTGTACCACCTCCATCAAATGTTAATGTCCTTATCGGCAAACTATTGAATTAATTAATAAATGACTTATTCAAACAATGATAGAACACGCCAATAGCATCTCGCTAGGTCATGCCTGGCCCTGCCCACCTGGCCCTGCCCACCTGGCCCTGCCCACCTCCTTGCTTGTTATGACTCACATTGGAAACGACACTCCGTGTTCTACGGAATGACGTTAGAGTCTTTGCCAAATAAGCTTCTTGACCAATCAGGACGTGAATATGACACCACTTCTTAGGCCACGTCTTAGGTCACACAGTACCTGTGTGCATTTTGGGGTATATTGATGAGACCGAATGGGCAGCAATGGGATGTCCATAGGCTGCCGAAACAGTCATTACTATTTCTCTCTATAGCTGGAACAGGGAGCTGGCTGGATGAAGTGGGCCCCCTGGGTTGCCCCAGCCCGTGCAGGGAGCTGGCTGAATTTAGTGGCGCCCCCTGGTGGCCCTCATTGGGCCCTCTCCCCTCTTCTCCTTGGTGCAGGGAGCTGGCTGGATGAAGTGGCTACGACAGGGGTCAGACCTCCTGTCCAGGGGTCGGCTCGGCTCCCTGGGTCGGCCCCAGCCCCCTCTGGGTGAATTTGGTAGCACCCCCTGGTGGCCACGGGCAGGGGCCTCGCTTTGGTGGTCGGCCCCCCCTCCCTGGGCTTGTCCATCCCTCTCTGGCCGTCTTCCCACTCTCTTCCTGGTGAAGAGAGCAGGGTGGATTTAGTGGCGCCGCCTAGGGGGTCGAGGGAAGAGGGTCAGCCCCAGCCCTCTCTGGCCCTTTCCCCCATCTCCCTGGTGCAGGGAGCTGGCTGGATGTAGTGGCACCCCCTGTTGGCCGTCGGTGGGGGTCAGCCCCCCTCTCCGTGTGTTGGCCCCCCTCTCCCTGGCTTGGCCCCATCCCTCTCTGGCCCTCTGTAGGGAGCTAGGTGGTTGTAGAGGCGCCCTCTGGTGGCCTCTCCCCTCATCTCCCTGGTGTAGGGAGCTGGCTGGATGTACTGGTGCCTCCTGGTGGCCGTGGGCGGAGGTAGGCACCTACGGGCCCCCCTCCCTGATTCATCCTCATCCCTCTCCGGCCCCTCCCCCCATATCCCTGGGGAAGGGAGCTGGCAGGATTGGGCCCCATGCCCAGGGGCCGGTCCACCCAGTCTCTGGAGCGAGACACTAGACAGGGTCTCAGAGTCTCTAGAGCATTAATATCCCCTGTAAAAGCACACTGGACAGGTGTAATGAAGGCATGTAAAAATGACCATAACAAGCATTCTAATCACCTGTAAATGAACACTGAACAGGTGTAATGGGGAATATACATGGCTGTGACTATAACCGAAGATAATTCTCTTGGGAGGTAATACGGTCGGCATTTCATCGTGAGATATTTATTCTAAGGCGGGTGAAAGAAAGGACTTGAGTTATTTTATGTTTTCACAATCACACCATGTGTCGTTAATCATGAAACATACTACCCCGCCCTTCTTCTTCCCAGCTGTATGTAATAACACACTAAAATGTCTGGCTAACAATGTAAGAAATAACACTGGAATGTTGCCTCGGGGCTAGAATCACTTCCTCCCTCTCTATCGGTGCCATTTTATATATTGACTACGTCCCTCCTGGCTCGTTCATTAATATCTTAATCTAAATGACGGATTGTCTCTTATCCACTTGTTGTCCCATTATGCCATAGTTTGTCCATCTCAATTAACAGTAGAAACCACATTTGTTTAAGCAAGTCATCCATATCAGCTATGTTTTTTAAAAGCAGTAAATGAGGCTGAATGAACTGTTTCACTGAATGGGGCTCAATGAGAAATAGTTCATGACAAATCACCAGTAACCTTCTAAGACGACATGGTAATATTGTCTAGATAGAGAACGACAGATCAGCTGTAAACAAGCAGGGCAGGTGGTAATACAGGCAATTAACTTAAAAACAAACGGTTGAAATCAAATGCAACTTTAAATATCTCCCTGTAAAACATAATATCTAGCATCACCTGTATATTTTGTACTCAAAATAAAAAACATGATAAAATAAATCTATAACATTTACATTGAATTCAGTTGCAGAAAAGCCACCTATTGTAGTGATTTGCTGCTATACTGAACATCTACAGCTGGGTCAGAACATACTGGTTTGGGTTTGAGGATGAACAGGGTAAAACACTGTTGCCAGGGGCTACCACATGACACAGCATTGTGCAGAATGTCACAGTAGAAACTTGTTGAAAATAGTCAAACTGAGACTAAATTTAAAGATAATTGACCCCCCAAAATATATGGTTTCTGATGACTTCTGTGAAAAGTAAAGTCTTGATTAACTTAAGGTGCTGACATGGATACTGTCTGTAAGATACTGTCTGTAAGATACTGTCTGTAAGATACTGTCTGTAAGATACTGTCTGTAAGATACTGTCTGTAAGATACTGTCTGTAAGATACTGTCTGTAAGATACTGTCTGTAAGATACTGTCTGTAAGATACTGTCTGTAAGATACTGTCTGTAAGATACTGTCTGTAAGTACCCAGATTGTAATGGTTTTAAATAAGATACTGTGGCTTTGATAAACAGAGAGGTTGTCTTCCCTCTGGAAAGGGGACTGTGACTGTTACAGAAGCAAAGCAATACTTCCATCCAGAGGACTAGGGAGGAATTTGACAGTGAACCAGAAATACCAAAGCCAAATTATAGACATTGGGTATAAAATACAATCTTTCATATTGCATTTCAAAACATCCTAAACCTTTTTACAATCAGTTAACACTAGTATTATTGGTTTCGGTTCTCCTCTCTAACACTGTGAGTGTTCCTCTTGCAGTGTGTGATATGAACCCAGGTAGCTCTTTCAGCTATTCTCACCGCGAAGGCTGTCACCAGGAGTACTTGGTATGGCCCCTCCCGTCTATTCTCCTCAGGGACTGGATTGAGTAAATCACCTTCTCCTGTAATTCACCTGTAGTGCATAAAATATTGGACATACAGGTTTGGTTATCAAACATTTTCTCATTTGTTCTATCTGATTATATCTTTACCTCTCCAGGGTACGTGGGACGCTAGCGTCCCATCTGGCCAACAACCAGTGAGATTGCAGAGCGCCAAATTCAATTACAGAAATGCTCATTATAAAAATTCAGAAAACAAACCATATTTTACATAGGTTTAAAGATTAACTTCTTGCTAAACCAACCACAGTGTCATATTTATAAAATGCTTTTCTGCGAAAGCATACCTAGCCCAGAACATACCTAGCCCAGAACATACCTAGCCCAGAACATAGCCCAGTTGACAAATTATTACAAACAGTAACCAGCCAAGCAGAAGTGTTACAAAACTCAGAAATAGAGATAAAATGAATCTTACCTTACCTTTGATGATCTTCATATGGTGGCAATCAGAAGACATTAATTTAGTCAGTAAATGTTCCTTTTGTTCGATGTATTCTCTTTATATCCAAAAACCTCCGTTTTGTTAGCGCGTTTTCTTCAGTAATCCACAGGCTCAAACAATCAGACAAAAAATCCAAAGTGTATCTGTAAAGTTCATAGAAACATGTCAAACGATGTTTATATTCAATCCTCGGGTTGTTTTTTTAGCCTAAATGATCTATAATATTTCAACCCGGACAATAACGGCGTCAATATAAAAGGTAAACAAGAAATGCACATGCGCATGAAAAAAACTCTGCGACACGTTAGGGTCCTCTCGTTCAGACTGGTCTTACTCCCTCATTTATAAGAAGACTGTTCTAGTGGAAGGCATAGGAACTGCAAATTGAGTCCTATGTCAATGGATACAGTAATGGCATTGAATAGAAAACTACAAAAACAACAAAAACAACAACTTCCTGAATGGATTTCTCTCAGGTTGTCTGTCGCCTGCTAAATCAGTGCTGTTATACTCACAGACACTGTTTTAACACTTTTGGAAACTTTAGAGTGTTGTCTATCCAAATCTACCAGTTATATGCATATCATATCTTCTGGGCCTGAGTAGCAGGCCGTTTAATTTGGGCATGCTTTTCATCCCAAATTCCGAATGCTGCCCCCTACCTTAGAGAGGTTAACTTCTATGCCTACTTGTTAGCTAGAATTTGTTTTATTTATTTTTTAGTTTATTATCCAATAGGCCACATCCTATCCTAGACCACAACTTAGCCATCCCCCTTTGATACCTGGCTCTGCCCAGGTAACAACCTTGCCTACTCTAAACAAGGATTTCTCCTCTGTGGTTCAAACTATAATTATGTCCAAGAGCTATAAACTCCATTATAATTATTTTACCTTAAAACCAGTACCACAAATGACCACAAATTCATTATCCAAATGGCCCTCCCCTGAGGCTGATCAGACCACAAGGGAAAGCCATGATAGAGGTCAAAGGTTATCCCACTCTTTTACAGTCATAGTCCATACCATATTAGACATATTAAAGAACCCTTTATCTAAAGAATTCACTTGTTTAATTAAAACTCAGAAAATAAAACTCCTAATATTCCATATGTGAGTGTAGCCCTTTAAGATTTCTTGTCTCTGGGAAACATGGAAATCCCCTTAAACCCAAACGTTTACTACAAACAAAACCTAATAGTTATGATAATACTATTGTACTCCCTCATCGTTCGTTTAAAATTTCATCAATGTTTCATGTAACTCATTTCAGTCTTTCTCCAAATAGTCTCCTCAAAATGCTTGATAGGAACACCCTGCCATTAGATACCCACAACTGTGATTAGCGTGCACTGTCCCTTTAAAATGAACTAACCCACAATCCACTCTGCGGACCTTTCATTGTTCCCTGTAATGAAAACAGATTATAATGTTAGTATACCTTAACTTCCTGTTAAATGTCACTGGTGTTACCTGAACAATCAAACCAAAATCCATAACCGGGAACTATCACAAACTTTCACAATTCAACTATACAGACCTCCCTCTCTTATAGCCAAATATAGCCCAGTGAACGCCACCAATCAGTGATGGCCACCTAGCAATTTTGTTGCTAGTTTTAGCATCTTTTCAGACTACCCTGACAATATTCAGCTACTTTTAAAAAAGTATTTGGAACTTTGAGTCACTTCACTGAAAAGTGACTCAAAGCTATAATGCACGCATTTTCCCTCTAAATGACACAAACCATTTTCTCTGTCACCCTCAGTCACAACATCATTGCCTGGCGGCAAAAGTGCATTGCGAGTGATGTCAGCAACAGGCGCTCAGCCTGTGCCCAAGCCGCAGCAACTTTCAACGAGTTGCAAATCATTGTTGGCTAACTGCAGCAGCAGTGGTACGGATCCGATAAACCAAACCCAATTTATCACAAATGTTGGATCTTGAACAGAATTTACAACATCAGTCAACATCTCTCAATCACAATTGTGCTGCCAGAAGTACAGAAAAGAGTGTACCTGAACAACGGTCAAATCAATTTGAGTAATGTTATTGTGTATTCAACGTAATGACGCAGTTTTACGTTATCATGCAACAGTTCAACCTACATCTTGGCAAAACCCCCTATTTGGATTGAGTTTTGCTTTCGTAAAAGTAAAATCAAACTTTCTCCAAAATGTAAACGTACCATGTACTTCGCAAAATTTCTAAGAACATTTCGATGGGCACAACTCTATCGTAATTGTCTCTTCGTTATTATTCAGAATTCATTAGATTTAGGTACGTAACTGTCTCTCAATGATACAGTAATTTAAATACGACTCAATTCTCAATACATTATTCCAGCAGATCATTTAGGCAACAGACACCGTCTTCCATCAAAATTCCCTTCGCTATTATTTTGAATGAATTAATCACTCAATTTAACCTAAACAATCTATTAAAAAAGTTCAATTTATATCTTATACAAACACTAGCGACCGTATCTTTCTAGGCAAAACATACAAATTGTTTAATTACAATCAAAAACTCTGATTTTAGTCAGAGCATTTACCAGGAACCAAACCTGGACCTCCCACATGGCAGGTGAGAATTCTACCACTGAACCACCATCACCACTTGAATGACAGCGTTTCCCCGCCAACAACCATATTATTATAATTGTCTGTCGTTGCAAACTCCGGCACCAAGACAATTCTCCGAAAATAGTCCTAATTCAAAATGTCCAAGTTCTTCCCCAGCGAGGATTCTCCTTACTCTTTCTCTCTCGTTTTTCTCTGTATGTACAGCCCACTGTAAAACCATCGCTGCCCCCTGGGGGTCCCCTTTTCCTTTTACATATATAATCATATACAATCCTTTTTCTGTCTCATCTTCTTCTATGTTCTTTTCTACCTCTATCCAATTACTATAGTTATGTTCTACAGTATATTTTTACAATCTAGGTGTATGTATTTATATGATCTATGTATGTGCTGTTTACCGTTACCTAGTTACAATCTATGTGTATGGATTTATATGATTTTCTCCTTTCTGGAAACTTTATCTATAGCGTTGATTGTCGTTCGGATATTAGGTTTTACCTATACAACTATAAGCCATTACCCAGGGGTCGTGAATCCCTAGTTAACCTCTTATTTTGGGTTGTGTCGGAGGATTTTTAAAGTACACCAATATCTCGTATCTCCCTTCACTACTTTAGGCTTCCCTCTCTTCCTTTTTGGACACTATCTCTTTCAGTATTGAAGTGCAGTTATCTTGTTCGCATAGAATTACCTTTCTTTCTCACCAAGCCTAGTTTATATCCTCACCTATTTTAATATATCTACCGCTACTTTTCATAGTCAGACTCATATACAGATAGACTACTTAGGTTAGGACTTTATTTAGGTATGTTTTTTGAATTAATGGCTGTCCTATTTGTACAACACGACCGTACTATCTATCAACACCTATTTAGTGTCCCCGCTTAATCTCTGGCGAACGGGTCTCTGTTATTAAGATTAGTTTTATTTATGGTAGCGCACCTTACCTCAGGTCATCGCGGACCTGCTACAACTGTGTACATTGGTCCTACAAAACCCTGTTTATCTGTTTGGAATAATGAAGCTCCTATCATTGATCAATTCTAAACATTTTTAGAACATCAAATCAAAGATAACTTAAATCATTCCCCCCAAATTCGAGAATAAAGACTATTTACCGTCGTCTTGTAGACTGGAAAAAAGCAATGCCGGTTGGACTCTAGTCACCGTTCCTGTCAACCTGGGGTATTTACCGGCCTGTTATAGAGCCCCAATTTCAGGGGACAGGACTTTGTTCTACGGGACCGCGGCCCGCCCGTGCATGGTTCTCGGCTTGTTTCCTTCGGATGACAGGGACAGATATTTAAGTCCGGCTTCGAAGGACCAATTGTTAAAGGGATATCACAATTCCTATATGTGTTCATTAACCAATTCGATTAAAATCATTATTTCTGTTTCTAGGAATTTGTAAGATCCTTATTTGCATGAAATAGACAGAGACCAGTCTATCACAATTAGTCAATAGTATTTATTCTCGGAGCGCGCTGCCCATAGAACCATGTACAACAGCTTATATATCACATATGACGTCATTGGTTATAAAATGTATCGCCTCCTCTCGACCAGGACAAAACAGGTTCAAAAGTTCATTCCAACTTACTAGCGCACATACATGACACACAATATATCTGGACTATCTCCTGAAGTCTCACCATAGTATATTACTACTTAGCAGACAGTTCCAGATACGGAAAACCTGGAGGGGCTCTCGCTGTCTTATTTAATCACCACAGAGTTATAGCTGAGTGGGTTCAAACATAGGTTAATGATCCCCTTTGCTTACTTCAAACACACACAACACATTCCTCTCCAAACTAGTTGGAATGGTGTTTATTATGTTTAATTACTCCTTGTTCATGCTACATAACCTCTAATCCCTAATGGTTAAGTTTCTGAGTAGATTATTTAATCATTCATGTTAAACTTTTGATAAAATCTCTTAAGTAGCTAGGTCACGAAAATCAGAAAAGCTTCGGATGTTTTCACTCCCAGTTACACAACAAATGTTCCTTTTGTTCCATAAAGATGATTTTTATATCCAAAATACAGGCGTTTCTTTGTCGCGTTATGTTCAGAAATCCACAGGAAAGAGCGGTCACCACAACGCAGACATATATTCCAAATAATATCTATAATGTCCACAGAAACATGTCAAACGTTTATAATCAATCTTCAGGTAGTTTTTAAAATAAAATGTGATAATATATCAACCGAGTGAGTAGCTTTTTCCATAACAGCGGGAGGAACAATGGCGGCTTTACTCAGTTGCACAAACCTCACTCTGAGAGCCCCCACCTCTCCACTTACGCAATGTGATCCTTCACGCTCATTTGTCAAAATAAAAGCCTGAAACTATGTATAAAGACTGTTGACACCTTAGGGAAGCCAAATAAAAAAGGAATCTGGTTGATATCGCTTTAATGGAGGATAGGCATGCATAGGAACAAAGAGGTTTCAAAATAAGAGCCACTTCCTGATTGGATTTTCCTCGCCTGCAATATCAGTTCTGTTTTACTCACAGACAATATTTGTACAGTTTTGGAAACTTTAGAGTGTTTTCTATCCTAATCTGACAATTATATGCATATCTAGTTTCTGGGGTTGAGAAATAGGCAGTTTCAAAATGGGTACGTTTTAAAGCCAAAAACAAAAATACTGCCCCCTACACTCAACAAGTTAACAACTAGACTACATCTCTTAACAAAAATATACAACAAATAAAAAATAAAAAAAATATGTCTAAATGCTATTTTTTGAATGTCGTGGGTTTGAGGGAGATCGTTAATCCCATTTTTAAAACTGTCCAAAACAATTTTTAAAAAAAATCACTAAATATTGTTGTTAGAGCCGATGTGGACATATTTGTATAAAAGACAGAACATACAGAACTCCATGTACGTGTGTGTAAATATATGAAATATGAATGTATATGATAAAATATCAGGTACCTTAATGATTTAAATTGACCTGATTGACTTATATTCCTTTGTTATAAGTGTACCTTAGTTTTTAACTCCTCCTCTTGACCATTCATTGTACTGTGGTCAGTGTGTTAGTGACAGGATAAAGACAGGAAGTTGGGCCTTCGGGGGAGGGGGAGTCCTAGCTAGACACGGGAGTGGTATAGTCTTTTAACCAGACAACAAACAGGTCATATTATGTATTTTTCACGTAAAGTAATCTATGCTTTAAGTTGATCGGAGAATATGTTTTTTGTGAGATATAATAAGAATAAACCTTTTTGTTGCACCATATCCCTGGATCTCATTGAATGTTTTGGCCGTTTGGGAACTTGGAATGTGGACTGTATGCGTCCGAAACAACCCCACTTCAGGCTTGGGAAGTGGTTCTGGTCAAGAGGAAGGAAGCCCCTACAATCATCAAAATTAAGGAAGAACTCTTCAGATTGTTTTGGCTGGGAAGCATGCAGACGCCTTAACTCAGCCTCCCATACTTACAGTCTTTACCCCCAGCCCTGTCCCCTACACACCCTAACCCAAACTCAGTCTTTACCCCCAGCCCTGTCCCCTGCACACCCTAACCCAAACTCAGCCTTTACCCCCAGCCCTGTCCCCTACACACCCTAACCCAAACTCAGTCTTTACCCCCAGGCCTGTCCCCTACACACCCTAACCCAAACTCAGTCTTTACCCCCAGCCCTGTCCCCTGTCCCCTGTCCCCTACACACCCTAACCCAAACTCAGTCTTTACCCCCAGCCCTGTCCCCTACACACCCTAACCCAAACTCAGCCTTTACCTCCAGCCCTGTCCCCTAAACACCCTAACCCAGTCTTTACCCCCAGCCCTGTCCCCTGTCCCCTACACACCCTAACCCAAACTCAGTCTTTACCCCCAGCCCTGTCCCCTGTCCCCTACACACCCTAACCCAAACTCAGCCTTTACCCCCAGCCCTGTCCCCTACACACCCTAACCCAAGCTCAGTCTTTACTCCCAGCCCTGTCCCCTACACACCCTAACCCAAACTCAGTCTTTACCCCCAGCCCTGTCCCCTGCACACCCTAACCCAAACTCAGCCTTTACCGTCAGCCCTGTCCCCTGTCCCCTACACACCCTAACCCAAACGCAGTTCCCAACATTGACCAGCATGTGGTAATGATACTCTCTTCTCAGACAGTAAATGACCACCAGTCAGCTACATTTCTTTCGTTAGGAGGGGATGGAAAAGCATTGAGACTATTTGTCATGGAAGCAATTTCACTCATTTACTCATGTGAATGTGTCCAAAGAGATAAGAGAAGCTAATATTGATAGTCACTGTTAAATCTTTACAGCTCAGGATAATATGACTATAATTAAAGACCATCACTACCATCTGCTGGCTGGATCGGTCTTCTGATTAGAATGGAAACAGTTTTCAGAACTTCAGAGATGATGAACTAAAATATGATGATAGAAGACGGCACCATGCTGCATAAACTCTCTAATGTTGGTCTCAAGTTAACAAGGTCACAAACCCTCTAATGTTGGTCTCTAGTTAACAAGGTCACAAAACCTCTAATGTTGGTCTCTAGTTAACAAGGTCACAAACCCTCTAATGTTGGTCTCTAGTTAACAAGGTCACAAAACCTCTAATGTTGGTCTCTAGTTAACAAGGTCACAAACCCTCTAATGTTGGTCTCTAGTTAACAAGGTCACAAAACCTATAATGTTGGTCTCTAGTTAACAAGGTCACAAACCCTCTAATGTTGGTCACTAGTTAACAAGGTCACAAACCCTCTAATGTTGGTCACTAGTTAACAAGGTCACAAACCCCGAAACATTTTTACATTTTACCAGACTCTCTGTAGTGAGTATTCATTTTCATACTTTTTTAGTAATTGAAACCACAACTCTGGCATTGCAAGCACTATGCTCTACCAACTGAGCTACATTCTAAATTCTGATTTTAACCCTAACCCACATTGGTAACCTTATGCCTAACATTAAACTAAGATCAGAAATGTACATTTCTGTTTTCATGACATTTTATGATAGGCCTGTAGACAATTTAGACTTTGTGACTGGGTTTTCTAATAACTAGAGGCTGTGGGGAAGCGTTTACTCCAAGTGCCTGAGCAAATGGGAAAGTTGTGTCTCAGTATAGGACTGAGGTGTAGATTGTTCTGTAAAAACGTGTAGATATGCACATATAGTGACTATTAGAGTGGTTATGGATTTAAATCAACTATTTTGAATGTGAAGTGGAGGACGTGAAGACCAGTAAAGGTAAGAGGAGATCTCAGTATATTTCACTTTCCAAACTAGACACAACAGTCCTGTTTTAAAACAATGAGGACTGGAGACAGAGGAAGGGATGTTTGTATCTGTGTGATTGAGCAAAAGAGAGAATTTGATGAATGGTAATGATGTAAATATGAATGTTTTCTCTTTTTATTGCAGTTAAAATGGCAGAGTCCAGAGTTCATAGTAAGTCACCATGCTATAATTAATGATTAACTTTTCTTTCATGTATCTGGGAGAACAGAACTAAACCAACTATTGAAAATGAAATGTGTTTGTGGTTTTATTTGTCTTTATGTGTAAATGTGTGTCTGGATGAAATGTGTTTGTAACATGAGGAGTTGTAGCTGAGTTTGTGTCTGTGAGAAACAGCTCTACTGCTCCACAGTGACCTCTCCCTCCAAACATCTCTTTATTATAGAACCCATTTAATCCAGTCTGACACAATATGGAAGAAAATAAACCTTTTGTACTTTACTGGCTCTAGAGAAGTTAAAGTTGTACATATCAACAAATAAGTTGGGCTCCTGAGTGGAGCAGCAGTCTGTGGTGCTGTGTCTCAGTGTGAGAGGTGTCTCTACAGACTTCAATTCCAGGCTGTATCACATGATTGGGAGTGGCATAGGGCAGAGCACAATTGGTCCAGTGTTGTCTGGGTGTCATTGTAAATAAGAATTTGTTCTGAACTGACTTGCCTCGTGAAATAAATATATATCCAGAGCAATTAGGATTCAGTGCCTTGCTCAAGGGCATATCAACACATGTTATCCTAGTTTCCTCAGGGATTCAACCCAGCAACGTTTGGGTTACTGGTCCAATGCTCTTAAGTGCTCAGCTTCCTGACAAACAAGTCTGTCTAATGGGATAATACAGAGCCTCTCATTTATTCATATTTTATAATTTATTTTAAACGCCTGTATCTGTACTTGATTGTATAGGTTTGAGGGTATTGGCATGTGGGGATTAGGGCATGGGGGTAACAGGACTGGGGTGTGTGGGTCATTGAGTTTAGGTGTGTGGGTAAGTGGGCTGAGGTATATAGATATTGAGGTTGAGGAATAGGGGTAACAGGACTGGGGTGTGTGGGTCATTGAGTTTAGGTGTGTGGGTAAGTGGGCTGAGGTATATAGATATTGAGGTTGAGGAATAGGGGTAAATATCTGTTCATGTTATTATAGACAGAGCACTCTGTCACAACTGTGACCAATAATAAAACATACTTTTAAATAAATAAATAATCAAAATGGATGACATGTTAGGCTACTAGTGGCATAAGATTAGCATAGTGGCATGTCTGGGAAAGATGTGGGAACAAATGGGATAATATCATTCTAGATTGTAGCATCACATTCTTCTATGACATATAGACTTTCCTTCAAATGAATCTGTCTGTCTGGGATTGTGGGGGTTGTAGTTTAGAATTGACATGGTCCTGGTTGTTGTATGTCTGTTGTAGTTATTAATTCAGATGTGTTTATAAATGTACTGAGAGGATTTGTGTTCCTGACACAGATGATGTCATTAAACATGAAATGTTCTCTCTTTCTGAACAGATCAGTTTAAACTCACCACTAAAAACAATGTGAGGGCTAATGTTGGTGAAGAGGTCACCCTCCCCTTTCACCTCTCACCTGACACCAGTGCTGTTGCCACGACGATCAGGTGGTTTAAAGGGACAGAGTGTATTTACCTGTATAAGAATGGCCAGGTGACAGAGAGGAGTGGCTATGAGGGCAGAGTGAGTCTGATCACCCAGGAGCTGAAGAGAGGCAACGTGTCTCTGAGGCTGAGAGACTTCAGTTGGTCAGATAGAGGAGTCTACATCTGTCAGGTCATCCATGGAGAACAGAAGGAGGAGGCTGCAGTGGGTTTATGGAACAGAGGAGGTAAGTGTTCTAGAACTCCAGTAATGTTTCTAAACACCTAAACAACAACAATAACAACCAGTCTCTTTCCCTGTACAGAACACTTGTACTATCTCATGTAGGTAGGAGTTCATAGTAGGAGTTACAGATGAATAGACTAGATTAATTCTGAATATCAACTAGTTACAATGCATATTACCATCACTCTGAGCTTTGAGCTGGTCCTAAAGCATTAGAACCATTCCAACATTACTGTCACGTCCCTTGATTGTCATTAGTAATGAATGTGATGAACACTCACACCCCTCTGATGAACATCACATCACTATGGTATTTGAGAGGATAATGTGACAGATGGTGATTTGAAGGTCATGATAATAACTAATACATTCTGTTTTACATGATCATTATTCATGACTCTCCATCTTGGATAATGGATGATCAGAAGCAGTACAGGGTGAGTAATTACTTATTTGTCTGTTTTGTTGATTGACAACTAATAACACAAGACACTGTGTTAACTAACCTCCAGATGAGCTTCAATGCCAACTCTCCTTCTGTTGCCTCCAACTGCTCTTAAATGCAAGTAAAACTGAATGCTCTTCAACCGATCGCTGCCCGCCCTTCCAACATCACTACTCTGGACGGTTCTGACTTAGAATATATGGACAACTATAAATACCTAGGTGTCTGGTTAGACTGTAAACACTCACATTAAGCATCTCCAATCCAAATTTACATCTAGAATAGGAATCCTATTTTGCAACAATGCATTCTTCACTCATGCAGCCAAACCCTAACCATCCTACCGATCCTTGACTTCGGCGATGTCATTTACAAAATAGCCTCCAACACTCGACTCAGCAAATTGGATGCAGTCTATCACAGTGCCATCTGTTTTGTCACCAATTTGGTCACCAAACCCGATATACTACCCACCACTGTGACCTGTATGCTCTCGTTGGCTGGCCCTCGCTTCATATTCGTCGCCAAACCCACTGGGTCCAGGTCATCTATAAGTCTTTGCTAGGAAAAGCCCCGCCTTATCTCAGCTCACTGGTCACCAAAGCAGCACCCACCCGTAGCACGCACTCCAGCAGGTATATTTCACTGTCAGGGCAGCTCACAGATCACTGCACCTGTACATATTGCATCTGTAAATAGCCCATCTGTAAATAGCCCATCTGTAAATAGCCCATCTGTAAATAGCCCATCTGTAAATAGCCCATCTGTAAATAGCCCATCTGTAAATAGCCCATCAAATGACCTCAGCCCCATACTGTTATTTATTTATTTTATTTTGCTCCACCCCAGTATCTCTACTTGCTATTATTATTATCTATTTACTTTCCTCTACACTCATCTTCTGCACATCACTCCGGTGTTTAATTGCTATATTGTAATTATTTTGCCACAATGGCCTATTTATTGCCTTACCTCCTACCTCATTTGCACATACTGTATATACGTAGACATTTATACTGTATTATTGACTGTATGTTTGTTTATTCTATGTGTAACTCTGTGTTGTTGTCGAACTGCTTTGCTTTATCTTGGCCAGGTCGCAGTTGTAAATGAGAACTTGTTCTCAACTTGCCTACCTGGTTAAATAAAGGTGTTCTCAACTAGCCTACCTGGTTAAATAAAGGTGTTCTCAACTAGCCTACCTGGTTAAATAAAGGTGTTCTCAACTAGCCTACCTGGTTAAATAAAGGTGTTCTCAACTAGCCTACCTGGTTAAATAAAGGTGTTCTCAACTAGCCTACCTGGTTAAATAAAGGTGTTCTCAACTAGCCTACCTGGTTAAATAAAGGTGTTCTCAACTAGCCTACCTGGTTAAATAAAGGTGTTCGCAACTTGCCTACCTGGTTAAATAAAGGTGTTCTCAACTAGCCTACCTGGTTAAATAAAGGTGTTCTCAACTAGCCTACCTGGTTAAATAAAGGTGTTCTCAACTAGCCTACCTGGTTAAATAAAGGTGTTCTCAACTAGCCTACCTGGTTAAATAAAGGTGTTCTCAACTAGCCTACCTGGTTAAATAAAGGTGTTCTCAACTGGCCTACCTGGTTAAATAAAGGTGTTCTCAACTGGCCTACCTGGTTAAATAAAGGTGTTCTCAACTAGCCTACCTGGTTAAATAGGTAGGTGTTCTCAACTAGCCTACCTGGTTAAATAGGTAGGTGTTCTCAACTAGCCTACCTGGTTAAATAAAGGTGTTCTCAACTAGCCTACCTGGTTAAATAAAGGTGTTCTCAACTAGCCTACCTGGTTAAATAAAGGTGTTCTCAACTAGCCTACCTAGTTAAATAAAGGTGTTCTCAACTAGCCTACCTGGTTAAATAAAGGTGTTCTCAACTAGCCTACCTGGTTAAATAAAGGTGTTCTCAACTAGCCTACCTGGTTAAATAAAGGTGTTCTCAACTAGCCTACCTGGTTAAATAAAGGTGTTCTCAACTAGCCTACCTGGTTAAATAAAGGTGTTCTCAACTGGCCTACCTGGTTAAATAAAGGTGTTCTCAACTAGCCTACCTGGTTAAATAAAGGTGTTCTCAACTGGTCTACCTGGTTAAATAAAGGTGTTCTCAACTGGCCTACCTGGTTAAATAAAGGTGTTCTCAACTGGCCTACCTGGTTAAATAAAGGTGCTCTCAACTAGCCTACCTGGTTAAATAAAGGTGTTCTCAACTAGCCTACCTGGTTAAATAAAGGTGTTCTCAACTAGCCTACCTGGTTAAATAAAGGTGTTCTCAACTTGCCTACCTGGTTAAATAAAGATGTTCTCAACTAGCCTACCTGGTTAAATAAAGGTGTTCTCAACTAGCCTACCTGGTTAAATAAAGATGTTCTCAACTAGCCTACCTGGTTAAATAAAGATGTTCTCAACTGGCCTACCTGGTTAAATAAAGATGTTCTCAACTTGCCTACCTGGTTAAATAAAGATGTTCTCAACTAGCCTACCTGGTTAAATAAAGGTGTTCTCAACTAGCCTACCTGGTTAAATAAAGGTGTTCTCAACTAGCCTACCTGGTTAAATAAAGGTGTTCTCAACTTGCCTACCTGGTTAAATAAAGATGTTCTCAACTAGCCTACCTGGTTAAATAAAGATGTTCTCAACTAGCCTACCTGGTTAAATAAAGGTGTTCTCAACTAGCCTACCTGGTTAAATAAAGGTGTTCTCAACTAGCCTACCTGGTTAAATAAAGGTGTTCTCAACTAGCCTACCTGGTTAAATAAAGGTGTTCTCAACTAGCCTACCTGGTTAAATAAAGGTGTTCTCAACTTGCCTACCTGGTTAAATAAAGATGTTCTCAACTAGCCTACCTGGTTAAATAAAGGTGTTCTCAACTAGCCTACCTGGTTAAATAAAGATGTTCTCAACTAGCCTACCTGGTTAAATAAAGATGTTCTCAACTGGCCTACCTGGTTAAATAAAGATGTTCTCATCTTGCCTACCTGGTTAAATAAAGATGTTCTCAACTAGCCTACCTGGTTAAATAAAGGTGTTCTCAACTAGCCTACCTGGTTAAATAAAGGTGTTCTCAACTAGCCTACCTGGTTAAATAAAGGTGTTCTCAACTAGCCTACCTGGTTAAATAAAGGTGTTCTCAACTAGCCTACCTGGTTAAATAAAGGTGTTCTCAACTAGCCTACCTGGTTAAATAAAGGTGTTCTCAACTAGCCTACCTGGTTAAATAAAGGTGTTCTCAACTAGCCTACCAGGTTAAATAAAGGTGTTCTCAACTAGCCTACCTGGTTAAATAAAGGTGTTCTCAACTAGCCGACCTGGTTAAATAAAGGTGTTCTCAACTAGCCTACCTGGTTAAATAAAGGTGTTCTCAACTAGCCTACCTGGTTAAATAAAGGTGTTCTCAACTAGCCTACCTGGTCAAATAAAGGTGTTCTCAACTAGCCTACCTGGTTAAATAAAGGTGTTCTCAACTAGCCTACCTGGTTAAATAAAGGTGTTCTCAACTTGCCTACCTGGTTAAATAAAGGTGTTCTCAACTAGCCTACCTGGTTAAATAGGTAGGTGTTCTCAACTAGCCTACCTGGTTAAATAAAGGTGTTCTCAACTAGCCTACCTGGTTAAATAAAGGTGTTCTCAACTAGCCGACCTGGTTAAATAAAGGTGTTCTCAACTAGCCTACCTGGTTAAATAAAGGTGTTCTCCACTAGCCTACCTGGTTAAATAAAGGTGTTCTCCACTAGCCTACCTGGTTAAATAAAGGTGTTCTCAACTAGCCTACCTGGTTAAATAAAGATGTTCTCAACTAGCCTACCTGGTTAAATAAAGGTGTTCTCAACTAGCCTACCTGGTTAAATAAAGGTGTTCTCAACTAGCCTACCTGGTTAAATAAAGGTGTTCTCAACTAGCCTACCTGGTTAAATAAAGGTGTTCTCAACTAGCCTACCTGGTTAAATAAAGGTGTTCTCAACTAGCCTACCTGGTTAAATAAAGGTGTTCTCAACTAGCCTACCTGGTTAAATAAAGGTGTTCTCAACTGGCCTACCTGGTTAAATAAAGGTGTTCTCAACTAGCCTACCTGGTTAAATAAAGGTGTTCTCAACTAGCCTACCTGGTTAAATAAAGGTGTTCTCAACTAGCCTACCTGGTTAAATAAAGGTGTTCTCAACTAGCCTACCAGGTTAAATAAAGGTGTTCTCAACTAGCCTACCAGGTTAAATAAAGGTGTTCTCAACTAGCCTACCTGGTTAAATAAAGGTGTTCTCAACTAGCCTACCTGGTTAAATAAAGGTGTTCTCCACTAGCCTACCTGGTTAAATAAAGGTGTTCTCAACTAGCCTACCTGGTTAAATAAAGATGTTCTCAACTAGCCTACCTGGTTAAATAAAGGTGTTCTCAACTAGCCTACCTGGTTAAATAAAGGTGTTCTCAACTAGCCTACCTGGTTAAATAAAGGTGTTCTCAACTAGCCTACCTGGTTAAATAAAGGTGTTCTCAACTAGCCTACCTGGTTAAATAAAGGTGTTCTCAACTAGCCTACCTGGTTAAATAAAGGTGTTCTCAACTAGCCTACCTGGTTAAATAAAGGTGTTCTCAACTGGCCTACCTGGTTAAATAAAGGTGTTCTCAACTAGCCTACCTGGTTAAATAAAGGTGTTCTCAACTAGCCTACCTGGTTAAATAAAGGTGTTCTCAACTAGCCTACCTGGTTAAATAAAGGTGTTCTCAACTAGCCTACCTGGTTAAATAAAGGTGTTCTCTACTAGCCTACCTGGTTAAATAAAGGTGTTCTCTACTAGCCTACCTGGTTAAATAAAGGTGTTCTCAACTAGCCTACCTGGTTAAATAAAGGTGTTCTCTACTAGCCTACCTGGTTAAATAAAGGTGTTCTCAACTGGCCTACCTGGTTAAATAAAGGTGTTCTCTACTAGCCTACCTGGTTAAATAAAGGTGTTCTCAACTAGCCTACCTGGTTAAATAAAGGTGTTCTCTACTAGCCTACCTGGTTAAATAAAGGTGTTCTCAACTAGCCTACCTGGTTAAATAAAGGTGTTCTCTACTAGCCTACCTGGTTAAATAAAGGTGTTCTCAACTAGCCGACCTGGTTAAATAAAGGTGTTCTCTACTAGCCTACCTGGTTAAATAAAGGTGTTCTCTACTAGCCTACCTGGTTAAATAAAGGTGTTCTCAACTGGCCTACCTGGTTAAATAAAGGTGTTCTCAACTGGCCTACCTGGTTAAATAAAGGTGTTCTCAACTAGCCTACCTGGTTAAATAAAGGTGTTCTCAACTAGCCGACCTGGTTAAATAAAGGTGTTCTCTACTAGCCTACCTGGTTAAATAAAGGTGTTCTCTACTAGCCTACCTGGTTAAATAAAGGTGTTCTCAACTGGCCTACCTGGTTAAATAAAGGTGTTCTCTACTAGCCTACCTGGTTAAATAAAGGTGTTCTCTACTAGCCTACCTGGTTAAATAAAGGTGTTCTCAACTGGCCTACCTGGTTAAATAAAGGTGTTCTCAACTGGCCTACCTGGTTAAATAAAGGTGTTCTCAACTTGCCTACCTGGTTAAATAAAGATGTTCTCAACTAGCCTACCTGGTTAAATAAAGGTGTTCTCAACTAGCCTACCTGGTTAAATAAAGGTGTTCTCAACTAGCCGACCTGGTTAAATAAAGGTGTTCTCTACTAGCCTACCTGGTTAAATAAAGGTGTTCTCAACTGGCCTACCTGGTTAAATAAAGGTGTTCTCAACTAGCCTACCTGGTTAAATAAAGGTGTTCTCAACTAGCCTACCTGGTTAAATAAAGGTGTTCTCAACTAGCCTACCTGGTTAAATAAAGGTGTTCTCAACTAGCCTACCTGGTTAAATAAAGGTGTTCTCAACTAGCCTACCTGGTTAAATAAAGGTAAAATAAAATACATTTAAAAAGACAAAGAACAGACCAGAGTGTTAATCTGATACTATAAAAACTACAGGCCTTGTGAACAGCAGTGTGTCTTCTTCAAGGCTACAAATTAAATCAGTTTCTTTACATTTATCAAAACTCTCACCCAAGTGTTCTCAAGGTAGGTTGGATTAAGATGTATAGATGTTCTTCAAATTATCCAGATTTTACACAAATGATCTTCCATAGAGAACAACATTTCACATAGTCCTCCCACAATATATCTGCCATAGAGGTCAACATTTCACACACCAAAATGAAAATAGAATCAGCTTGAATTCAGCTTGATGTCTTATTATGAAGCATTCAGTCATTCTCAGACTGCTTACATAGTAGCACTGCTTACATCCCTTTCCCTAGATGTACATTAGTAATGAATGTGATGAACAGTCATTCCAATATAATGTATGGTATTTTATTAAGTTATGTAATGAGACAGAAATTCAATGAACAATAATAACTAATGCATTCTCTTTTACATGATCATTATTCATGACTCTCCATCTTGGATAATGGATGATCAGTATTGGGTGAGTAATTACTTATTTGTCTGTTTTGTTTATTGACAACCAATAACACAAGACAAAGAACAGACCAGAGATGTTCTTCAAATTATCAAGAATTTTCATATCATAGATCTCCCACAATATATCTGCTATGGAGGTCAACATTTCACATAGTCCTCCCACTATATATCTGCTATAGAGGTCAACATTTCACATAGTCCTCCCACTGTATATCTGCCATAGAGGTCAATATTTCACATAGTCCTCCCACTATATAGCTGCCATAGAGGTCAATATTTCACATAGTCCTCCCACTATATATCTGCCATAGAGGTCAATATTTCACATAGTCCTCCCACTATATATCTGCCATAGAGGTCAATATTTCACATAGTCCTCCCACTATATATCTGCCATGGAGGTCAACATTTCACATAGTCCTCCCACTATACATCTGCCATAGAGGTCAATATTTCACATAGTCCTCCCACTATATAGCTGCCATAGAGGTCAATATTTCACATAGTCCTCCCACTATATATCTGCCATAGAGGTCAATATTTCACATAGTCCTCCCACTATATATCTGCCATAGAGGTCAATATTTCACATAGTCCTCCCACTATATATCTGCCATAGAGGTCAATATTTCACATAGTCCTCCCACTATATATCTGCTATAGAGGTCAACATTTCACATAGTTCTCCCACTATATATATTTCACATTCCAAAATGAACATGGAATCAGCTTGAATTCAGTATCTTTACATTTATCAAAACTCTCCCCAAATGTTCTCAAGGTAGGTTGTATTATGATGTCATATGTTCTTCACATTCTAATGAATGTATATTCTATAGAACCCTGCCTCCTGACACAATATCCTGTATCTGCCATAGAGCACAATGCTGGTTATCACAAACAATGAAAATAATAATTTGATCAGACAAAGACCAATAACAAAACAACATTATTTATGAAGTTAACCAGATCTCATTGGTGCCCACAGTCCCTACATGAGGGAGGCTTGAGTGACAGGAGAAATTTGATTGGTCCTGTTTGTTCTGTATATAGTGATGTACCACACAGAACTCACCTCTCTGTTTTACACCATAGCCTCAGGTTCACTGTATTTACAATGTGAGACCCATAAGGACAAGCTGAAGAGGGAGGCATCAGCTGGTGAGCTTGGTAAGTATGAGAGAGTCTGGAGGAGAGAGGATTGAATCAGGGAACATGAGTGATGTCATTCAGTTTTTCAGACTAATTCATTTGTAATGTATCCAATAGTCAATAGACCAGTTGATGATTGGTTCAGCTCAGATAACTGTTGACTGGAGGAAATAATTACTAATAATTGTACCACCTCCATCAAATGATAATGTCTTTATAGACATACTATTGAATTAATTAATACATTACTTATTCAAACAACCAATTAAATATGTTAATTTCTCTCAGAGTTGAAGATGTTTAAAGAGATGATGAATCAACTAGAGGACAGCAACCACAGACTGGGAGAGAAGGACAAACTACTGGGAGAGAAGGACAAACTACTGGAAGAGAGAGACAAACAACTGGAAGAGAGAGACAAACAACTGGAAGAGAGAGACAAACTACTGGAAGAGAGAGACAAACTACTGGAGGGAAAAGAAAATGAACTAAAAGAGAGGAGACAGGAAGTAGAAGAGAGGAGACAGGAAGTAGAAGAGAGGAGAAACCCAGAACTCCCCTTCAGTAGGTCTATGTGCCTTCATGTGTCACTGAGGTAAATGTTCCCATTCTAAATGGTTGTTCTATTATTCTAGAACATGGAGAGATGTCAGATACAGGTTCCATCCTCGCAGTCAGGAGGAGAAACAGCAAGGACCTTCCTCCATTCAGTGAGTTATCAATATTGTCCTGTTGTCTCCTACTGTTTCTAGTCTATAGTGGTCCATCCTTCACTTAGTGAGTTATCAATGTTGTCTCAAAATTTCGTTATCTTAAAATTCTCTATTTTCACCAATAATCTATATTTCAATATGATGTGTAATGTATTTGTTTATACTATGTCTTAAATGTGTCTCTGATGAGTCAGTATGTTGACCAGTTCTCTATGTTGTGTTACAGTGGGAGGAGAGACCTCTGATACAGACCCCACACTTCCACTGAGGAGGACAAACAGCATGGAGTTTATTCCTCCAGATAGTGAGTTATGGGTGTAGATGATATTATATTAGACAATGTTGTACATCCTCCAGAGAGTCAGAGTGTTGATCAGTGCTGTGTGTTGTGTTGCAGTGGGAGGAGAGAGCAGCAGTCCAGACTCCCCAGTGTCTCCCAGTGTGTCTGAGCTGAGACTGGTGCTGCTGGGGAGGACTGGGGCTGGGAGGAGTGCAGCAGGAAACACCATCCTGGGCAGAGAGGAGTTTGGGGCCCAGGCCAGCCCCTCTGCAGTGACCCAGAGGACTAAGAGGAGAGAGGGGGACGTGTGTGGGAGACGGCTGGTGCTGGTGGACACTCCAGACTGGTTCTGTCCTGGACTCTCTCTGAAGGAAATGAGACAGGATGTGGGGCTCTGTGTCCGTCTGTCTGCCCCGGGACCCCATGCCTTCCTCCTGGTCATACCAGTGGAGCCCTCTAAGTGGGAGGAGAGAGGGGTGCTGGAGAGAATGGAGGAGATGTTTGGGGAGGATTTTTGGGGACACACTGTGATTCTATTCACCCATGATGATGGACTGAAAGAGCAGAGCATTGAGGAGTTTCTCCAAGCAGGAAGTCAGGACCTCCAGCAGCTTGTAGAGAAAAGTGGGAGCAGGTACCACGTCCTCAACATTAGGGACAGGGCCCATGGCACTCAGGTATCAGAGCTGCTGGATCAGGTAGAGGAGATGGTGGCAGGAAACAGAGAGAGATTCTACAGCAGTCAGACCTACCAAGAGGCAGAGGACCAGGTTAGAGAGATGGAGGGGAAGATCCAGAGAGAGAGAGGAGAGAGGAAACAGAGGGAGGAGAGAGACTTGAGAGAGAGGCTTCAGAAGGAGTTGCAGGACTCTCTGATAAAGATAGAGGGAGTGATCCAGGAACATGAGGGAGATATCAGAACACTCAGTGAAAGAACCAGTGAACTGGAGAGACAGGTGGAAGAAGAGAGGGATGAGGAGAAGAAAAGAGAGCTGGAGAGGGAGCTGAAGAGGGAGTCTGATAGGAGGGAGGAGATGGAGAGAAAGCTGGAGAGATTTAGAGAGAAGAGAGAGAATGAGAGGAGGGAGATGGAGGAGAGACACAGACAGGAGATAGAGGAGATGATGGAGAACTATGAAGGAGAGGCCAGAGTTGAAGCAGAGAGAAACCTGATGAAGATAGTCCTACCTGAGTTACAGAGGAATATCATGATCTCACAGACAAAGATGGAGAGGGAGTTCAGCAGACAGATGAAAGAGAAGAATATAGAGATGGAGAGACTAAGACAGAACTTGAAAGAAGTCAGGGAAGCTCACTCAGTGTTGCAGAAGGGACTGGAACGAGAGGGGAAAGGTCAGAGGGCACTGATAGGGTTGTTGGGCTGGGTCAGGAGAAACTCATCAAGTTGGCTTCTCCACAATCTGATATGATTCACCATCACCGTCTATGATGACGAACCAGACCAGGTCTACTGTCCACTGTACCGTGGGGGGTGACCATGGATCATGGTGGTCATGGGGAAAACAGGACAGAATCATGTCTGGTCCAGTCTACAGTGTCAAGAGAAGGAGGGGAGGGAGGTCTGTAAAGATCTTGATGAGACGTAAAACACAATTCCAATCCAACGTAGATTATTGACCTTTGCACTGCAGACCTTTAGAATGGAGAGGGTTATGGGGGGTCAGGAGGTCAGCGGGCGGAGTCAGAGACTGAGAACTCTAAAGATCTGAGTGAGACTTTTACTCAGTGTTTGAGGAGGTCTACTATTGAACAGAGAACCATACTGTATTTACCACACACTACTTCCTGTTCTTATTCAAATTGTTTCATGTTGAAACTTTAAATATACACTGAGTGCACAAAACATTAAGAACACCTTCCTAAAGGTGTTACAATAAAATGTAACTTTGTAAGACATCAGTGTTTGGACATTGTTTGTCTTGCATGATTCTCTACCGTACAGAGCTGAGCTGTCAACACTGAGCTGTCAACACTGAGCTGTCAACACTGAGTTGTCAACACTGAGTTGTCAACACTGAGCTGTCAACACTGAGATGTAAACACTGAGGTGTCAACACTGAGGTGTCAACACTGAGGTGTCAACACTGAGCTGTCAACACTGAGATGTCAACACTGAGCTGTCAACACGGAGCTGTCAACACTGAGCTGCTGTCAACACGGAGCTGTCAACACGGAGCTGTCAACACGGAGCTGTCAACACGGAGCTGTCAACACGGAGCTGTCAAAACTGAGCTGTCAAAACTGAGCTGTCAACACTGAGCTGTCAACACTGAGCTGTCAACACTGAGCTGTCAACACTGAGCTGTCAACACTGAGCTGTCAACACTGAGCTGTCAACAGTAGGCTGGTCTCTACATGATACTGCTACTACTACTGCTACTACTGCTACTACTTCTACTACTACTACTGCTACTACTACTACTACTGCTACTGATGCTACTACTACTACTACTGCTACTGCTACTGCTACTGCTACTGCTGCTACTACTACTGCTACTGCTACTACTGCTACTGCTGCTACTACTGCTACTACTAATACTACTACTACTGTTGCTACTACCACTAATACTACTACTACTGTTGATACTACCACTACTACTACTACTACTACTACTACTACTACTGCTACTACTACTAATACTCTAGGACAGCAGTTTGAGAAGACCAGAGGAAGTGATGGAGAAACTAATGTTCCAATGTCCAATATTTTATTTATAATCTAACAATTCCCCAACAACGACCTTATACACACAAAGCTAAAGGGGTGAATGAGAATATGTGTATATATAAGTATATCAATGAGCGATGGCCGAGCGAAATAGGCAAGGTGCAGTAGATGTTATAAACAGTGATTGCTCTTTAGCAGTCTCATGGACTTTGTTGGAAAGGGGAGCAATTTGACTTTCCAATATTGATTGTATTGTTTAGACATTACAGTTGATCTGGAAGTATCATTTTTTGGAGGCGCTAAAATAAGGTCAATTGTACGGACCAGTGCGATGTACAAAAGCGAGTTTGTTAACGTTAATTGAACAGTTTTGAACAAATTCATTTCTTAAAAAATGAAGGAGAATCAAGAGAGAAATAGAGTGAGAGAGAGTCATTTTTTTCACTTATCTGGCAATTGCAGCTAGCTAGTTTAGCCTATTGAAAGACCCTGCTCGAACAGAGGGTTAGCTAGTTGGCTAGTTGGCTAGGACCTTCCAACACAACACTGGAACTCTCAAGGTAAGCTTTTGGTATTGCTAATTTGTTGCCACCGGGGCCCGCCGGCATAACTGCTACCTAACTGTTGTCATGACTCTCTCTCCTGGGTGAGGATCAAAGATAGAACCCCCCCTGTCGTGGAAATTTCCCCTATTTACCAAATCATGAGAGCAAACCACAACACAAGTCAGAGTTAGTTATCAAAGTCCATCTTTAATTATATGAGCTCTATCACAACCCTGTGACTCAGTGTCTATCAATGAATTCTCTGAGAGCCCCCTCTACATTGTAACTGAGATCCTTTAATAGCAAAGATCCACTCCCCCTAGACGACATGACAAACCACAGGTCTTAGGAACTTACACAAAGATCCACCCCCCCTAGACGACATGACAAACCACAGGTCTTAGGAACTTACAAAGAAAATACTTTACTTCAGAGAGGAGTATCCGCTAGCCAGACAGAGTTGGCTATAAATTATCGTTCAGTTTGGTCTCCTAAACAAAGCTCTTATTTCGTCCTTGGTACAAAATGGTACCAAGACATTACCCCCACCCTATGATATATATCAAATTGTCATTTAGATACAAGCATATATCAAATCCATCCTATCTTGACAAGATCACAGAGACACACTGACTGGCACACAGACATTGTGGAGCCAAGAGATACACACTTGACCTCTCCCCTCTCTCCAGCCCAAACAACTTAGTCTTGACATAGAACAGATGCTGCAACCCCGCCACAGTATTATACAAACACATTCTGATGAGAAGTAACTTACAAACATGATGAATATAAAACATCTTACCTATGTTACCACCTAATTCTGATTATTCCCCAACACCCCCCCCCCCCCCCCCCCCCAGAGAGGAAGGGGGAGGAGTTGGGACGGTTTTATGACTTAACACCGGTCGTAAACTCTCTTCGGCTCTGCAGTATTGAGAATGGAATGTCTGAGTGTTACAAAATAAACTCTTGCTTAAAACATTTACATCAAAATATTGGACATTGGAACATTAGTTTTGGAATCCAAACGTTTGGAATGGTCTGTTGGGATCCAAACAATAATCATGTCATATAATTTAGTATTTTGTGATATCATTAAGGATGGTATAACTAAATAACTGTATATTTAAGAGCTTTCACAATATAGATATCAGAATTACATCTAAATGTTTTAAAACGTATACGATGAAATACGAAACTATATGTGGAAAGATAGCAATGTGATTTTAGCCTTCTAAATGATATAATAGTTTTTCAACTTTTGGTAAGTCAGTAACCACGCCCATGTGAAGACATTGTGGCAACGTGATGGAACCGCCCTCCAAGATGAGTTCTTAAAAGAACTCGCTGAAGATCTAACTATTTAGACCACAGGCTGAAATGGTTGTAATTTAAATACGGACCAGACAGAGTGGAGCAGTGACACGGCTGACAAATGGCTTAAAAATACAACACCAGAAAATAAAACCTCTGAAACTCTCGATGAGTGAAGGTGAAGACTAGACATTCAGTCTGCAGCTGCACATGTAATATAGTCTAGGAAACTCGACCAAAGACGGACGACAAAGAACAGTTTCCTCTCACCACCATAGGTACCTTTGAGGTATCTATTCTACAAATTAAATCTGTTTCTTTACATTTATAGGTACTATCCCCAAATGTTCTCAAGGTACAGCTGAAGTCGGAAGTTTACATATACCTTAGCCAAATACATTTAAACTCAGTTTTTCACTGACATTTAATTCAAGTAAAAATGACCTGTCTTAGGTCAGTTAGGATCACCACTTTATTTTAAGAATGTGAAATGTCAGAATAATAGTAGGGAGAAGGATTTATTTCAGCTTTTATTTCTTTCATCACATCCCCAGTGGGTCAGAAGTTTACATACACTCAATTAGTATTTGGTAGCATTGCTTTTAAATTGTTTAACTTGGGTCAAACGTTTCATGGTCAGAAGTTTACATACACTCAATTAGTATTTTGTAGCATTGCCTTTAAATTGTTTAACTTGGGTCAAACGTTTCGGGTAGCCTTACACAAGCCTCCCACAATAAGCTGGTTGAATTTTGGCCCATACCCCTGACTGAGCTGTCAACACTGAGCTGTCAACAGTAGGCTGGTGTCTACATGATACTACTACTACTACTACTACTGCTACTGCTACTACTACTGATACTGCTGCTACTACTATTACTACTGCTACTACTGCTACTGCTACTGCTACTACTACTGCAACTACTACTGCAACTACTACTGCTGCTACTACTACTACTGCTACTGCTACTGCTACTACTACTGCCGCTACTACTACTAATACTCTAGGACAGCAGTTTGAGAAGACCAGAGGAAGTGATGGAGCATCAGTCTGAATGCAGATGTCCATATGACTGATAGGTGAGTAATTAAATAGACATGCAGTAACCTTGTCTGACCACCAGATGTCTCTGTTTTACCACCAGAGGAGCAGGAGGAACCATGAGGACATTCAGAGTAGCAGACGTCCATTCAACAGCTGACTCCAATAGTTGATTCCAACTCTTTTGATTTGATACCCAAACAGACACACAGAGAAATATCAGCATCATGTTGCTTGTTTTACTATATAGAAAGTGTTTTGTTGCTTTGTATCACACATAGTATATGTTACTTCAACAATACAGTATTAAATCAGTATCACTAAATACCATATCAGTTTTCTGTCTCCCATACCTTGATACCTTGATAATCAGAATATAGTGTGAATAATGTTGTAGCTTTTCATTGACGGTGTTTGTAAGATGTCCCCTTTTAAATGTTCTGGTTATTTAGTGGAGCTTTGTCCTTTTGAGAGGCTGTTTTTAAACCAGAAACTGTATTTATTTAAGACACATAGTGATGTCATAAGTCAATGGTGCCACCTGACATTGATTTTAAAAGGCAGGATAATGATAAATAGTTCCACTTTCCACATCTGTCTACATTTGTAAGATATCCAGACACAATGCATGTCTGACTCCCTCCGGAGGTGTTCAGGAAAATCACAATCACATCATAATGTGTCTTTTCATCATCTACCCCAGTGGTTCACAAACTTTGTATCGTCCCGTACCCCTTCAAACACTCAACCTCCAGGGGTCTGTACTGCTCTCTACTACACCATGCGCCCTACCCTACACACACACACACACACACACACACACACACACACACACACACACACACACACACACACACACACACACACACAACTCCTGAATACTCCAAACACACAAACACACACACACACACACAAACACACAGCTCCTGAATACTCCAAACACACACACCACTAAAATATAAGTGATGGAGATGAGAGAGATGAAGGTGAGGGAGAGGGAGAAATCAGTTAGAAAGTGAGGGGTGGAAAGAGGAACAGAGTGAGGATGTTCAGGGTTAGGGGTGATGAGAAGGAAGGGTTGCTGATGAAGGAGGTGAGTGAAGAGAGGGGGCTGGCGAGAGGTGAGGAGAGGATATAGGAGAGAGGTGAGGAGAGGTGACAGGCGAGAGGTGAGGAGAGGGGACAGGTGAGAGGTGAGGAGACACACACACACACACACACACATACAACTACTGAATACTCCAAACACAGCTTGTTGTTGTAATGCAATGCACTCTATCTAGGTTGTTGTAATGCTATGCACTCTATCTAGGTTGTTGTAATGCTATGCACTCTATCTTAGAGGTTGTTGTAATGCTATGCACTCTATCTAGGTTGTTGTAATGCTATGCACTCTATCTACGTTGTTGTAACACTATGCACTCTATCTAGGTTGTTGTAATGCTATGCACTCTATCTAGGTTGTTGTAATGCTATGCACTCTATCTAGGTTGTTGTAATGCTATGCACTCTATCTTAGAGGTTGTTGTAATGCTATGCACTCTATCTAGGTTGTTGTAATGCTATGCACTCTATCTAGGTTGTTGTAATGCTATGCACTCTATCTAGGTTGTTGTAATGCTATGCACTCTATCTAGGTTGTTGTAATGCTATGCACTCTATCATAGAGGTTGTTGTAATGCTATGCACTCTATCATAGAGGTTGTTGTAATGCTATGCACTCTATCATAGAGGTTGTTGTAATGCTATGCACTCTATCATAGAGGTTGTTGTAATGCTATGCACTCTATCTTAGAGGTTGTTGTAATGCTATGCACTCTATCATAGAGGTTGTTGTAATGCTATGCACTCTATCTTAGAGGTTGTTGTAATGCTATGCACTCTATCTAGGTTGTTGTAATGCTATGCACTCTATCTTGGAGGTTGCTGTAATGCTATGCACTCTATCTTAGAGGTTGTTGTAATGCTATGCACTCTATCTAGGTTGTTGTAATGCTATGCACTCTATCTAGGTTGTTGTAATGCTATGCACTCTATCTTAGAGGTTGTTGTAACGCTATGCACTCTATCATAGAGGTTGTTGTAATGCTATGCACTCTATCATAGAGGTTGTTGTAATGCTATGCACTCTATCATAGAGGTTGTTGTAATGCTATGCACTCTATCTAGGTTGTTGTAATGCTATGCACTCTATCTTAGAGGTTGTTGTAATGCTATGCACTCTATCTTAGAGGTTGTTGTAATGCTATGCACTCTATCTAGGTTGTTGTAATGCTATGCACTCTATCTAGGTTGTTGTAATGCTATGCACTCTATCTTAGAGGTTGTTGTAATGCTATGCACTCTATCTAGGTTGTTGTAATGCTATGCACTCTATCTAGGTTGTTGTAATGCTATGCACTCTATCTAGGTTGTTGTAATGCTATGCACTCTATCATAGAGGTTGTTGTAATGCTATGCACTCTATCTAGGTTGTTGTAATGCTATGCACTCTATCTAGGTTGTTGTAATGCTATGCACTCTATCATAGAGGTTGTTGTAATGCTATGCACTCTATCTTAGAGGTTGCTGTAATGCTATGCACTCTATCTAGGTTGTTGTAATGCTATGCACTCTATCTAGGTTGTTGTAATGCTATGCACTCTATCTAGGTTGTTGTAATGCTATGCACTCTATCATAGAGGTTGTTGTAATGCTATGCACTCTATCTTAGAGGTTGTTGTAATGCTATGCACTCTATCTAGGTTGTTGTAATGCTATGCACTCTATCATAGAGGTTGTTGTAATGCTATGCACTCTATCTTAGAGGTTGTTGTAATGCTATGCACTCTATCTAGGTTGTTGTAATGCTATGCACTCTATCTTAGAGGTTGTTGTAATGCTATGCACTCTATCATAGAGGTTGTTGTAATGCTATGCACTCTATCATATAGGTTGTTGTAACGCTATGCACTCTATCATAGAGGTTGTTGTAATGCTATGCACTCTATCTAGGTTGTTGTAATGCTATGCACTATCTAGGTTGTTGTAATGCTATGCACTCTATCTAGGTTGTTGTAATGCTATGCACTCTATCTTAGAGGTTGTTGTAATGCTATGCACTCTATCATAGAGGTTGTTGTAATGCTATGCACTCTATCTTAGAGGTTGTTGTAATGCTATGCACTCTATCATAGAGGTTGTTGTAATGCTATGCACTCTATCATAGAGGTTGTTGTAATGCTATGCACTCTATCTTAGAGGTTGTTGTAATGCTATGCACTCTATCATAGAGGTTGTTGTAATGCTATGCACTCTATCATAGAGGTTGTTGTAATGCTATGCACTCTATCTAGGTTGTTTTAATGCTATGCACTCTATCATAGAGGTTGTTGTAATGCTATGCACTCTATCTAGGTTGTTGTAATGCTATGCACTATCTAGGTTGTTGTAACGCTATGCACTCTATCTTAGAGGTTGTTGTAATGCTATGCACTCTATCTTAGAGGTTGTTGTAATGCTATGCACTCTATCTAGGTTGTTGTAATGCTATGCACTCTATCTAGGTTGTTGTAACGCTATGCACTCTATCTAGGTTGTTGTAATGCTATGCACTCTATCTTAGAGGTTGTTGTAATGCTATGCATTCTATCATAGAGGTTGTTGTAATGCTATGCAAGACCTACAGAACATGGAAGAGCTTAATCTTCCCTCCAACATAAAGTTGATCATGTCAAAACTTCCCCACAAACTAATGTAAAACTGGAGGTCTACAGAATGTGATATGTTTGAGAGAAGACCCCTGAGAGCCCAGTTCAGTGACCTTGTGACGTTCATGGAAAAACAGGCCAAAATATTGCAGGATCCGTTGTATGGAGATATTCAATATCCCCTGGCCAACAAAAGGTTTTAAAAAACCCAAAACATCAGCAGATTCTAAACAGCAGTTCAAGTCCAAGAGTAGGGGAAGCAGCTTTGCCACTGCAGTAGATGTAGTGTCAGTTTACGACTCTAAAAAACCTTTAAAAGAACAAACATTCAAAGTAAAGAGACCAGACACCTGCCCTTCTGATGCTCCCAGTAGTAAAGAGACCAGACACCTGCGCTTCTGATGCTCCCAGTAGTAAAGAGATCAGACACCTGCCCTTCTGATGCTCCCAGTAGTAAAGAGACCAGACACCTGCCCTTCTGATGCTCCCAGTAGTAAAGAGACCAGACACCTGCCCTTCTGATGCTCCCAGTAGTAAAGAGACCAGACACCTGCCCTTCTGATGCTATCAGTAAAGCGGGAGGAGACTGTCAGCAGTGCTCTTGTTTCACTGGAAGCTGATGAAGATACCGAGGTCGGTACAGATGGTGCACTTGCAATTGCGCCAGTTCAAGTAAAGCTGGAAAATGGAAGCAAGTCTGTGTTAACCAATGCATTTGTTGATTCTGGTAGTTTAGCAACATTTTGTACTGAGAGACTCATGATGCAGCTGAAAGCTAAAGGCAGTGAGACTGATATTCTGCAACACAATGAGGCATTAGAGTCCTACCAAGAGCTTTGAGATATCTGGGTTAGAGATTGGCAAAGTGGAAGGAGACATTTCTTGCTCTATCAAAGCAAATTCTACGAGCTCTGCAAGCTAAAGTGCGGATGGGACGAAGTCATCCCAAAGAACACTCTATTTCATGGAAGAAATGGCTCTGAGCTGGACCAGCTGTCCAGTTTCCAGATTGACAGGTGTATGATGCCTGAGAACTTTGGTCAAGTCAAGACCGCAAAGCTGCATCACTTCGGTGACGCGAGAGAACAAGGTTATGGCACGGCAAGTTACCTTGGGTTCACAAACGATATGGAAAAGGTCCACATCCCATTCATACTGGGGAGATCAAGAGTGACTCCACTCAAGCAGATGATCCCCAGACTGGAACTTGATGCAGCAACATTGGAGGTGCCATTGGACAGGATGTTAAGGTTGGAGCTCCAGATTGAACTTGATGCAGCAACATTGGAGGTGCCAGTGGACAGGATGTTAAGGTCCAGATTGAACTTGAGGAGTCAACTTTCTGGACAGACAGCCAGTCTGTGCTAAAATACATCCTCAATGATACCAAAAGATTCCATATCTTTGTGGCTAATAGGGTTGCTATGATCCGTGACCTGTCGAAAGCAACACAGTGGAGCTATTTGAACTCCCAACACAACCCAGCCGACGATGCCTCGAGGGTTACATGCTGAAACTTTCCTGAACTCAGAGAGATGACTCAAAGGACCAGAATTCCTGAAGAAACTAGAAACACAATGGCAGAAAGTCCCCGAGGAGCTTGGCTCCATCCCTCTGGATGATCTGGTTGAGAAAGGACATCATCGTGAACATGTAAGCTAGAGCTGGAGAACAGAAGATGACCAACCTTCCACAAGATCGGGTGTCACCTGATTTGCTGCCATTCACCTATGTGGGCATAGATTACTTCGGCCCCATAGAGGTGAAGCGAGGCCGCGTTCATGTGAAATGGTATGGTGGGATCTTTACTTGCCTTGTGAGTTGAACTGTCCATCTAGAAGTTGATGGTTATCTGGATACTGATTCCTGCATCAATGCCCTGCACAGGTTCATCTGTCGAAGGGGCTCAGTAACAAGTGTCAGAACAGACATTGGCACCAACTTTGTTGGAACACACAGAGAGCTAGGAGAAGCTCTGAAAGAGCTGGATCACACAGAGAGCTAGGAGAACCTCTGGTAGAGCTGGAACACAACAAGATTCAAATGAATTACTGAAGGATGGAGTGACATGGTCATTCAACCCTTGCTCTGGAGCCCACCATGGGGGGTTATGGGAGAGGTTGATCCGTCTGGAGCCCACCATGGGGGGTTATGGGAGAGGTTGATCCCTCTGGAGCCCACCATGGGGAGTTATGGGAGAGGTTGATCCGTCTGGAGCCCACCATGGGGGGTTATGGGAGAGGTTGATCCGTCTGGGGCCCACCATGGGGGTTATGGGAGAGGTTGATCCCTCTGGAGCCTACCATGGGGAGTTATGGGAGAGGTTGATCCATCTGGAGCCCACCATGGGGGGTTATGGGAGAGGTTGATCCGTCTGGGGCCCACCATGGGGGTTATGGGAGAGGTTGATCCCTCTGGAGCCCACCATGGGGAGTTATGGGAGAGGTTGATCCGTCTGGATTCCACCATGGGGGGTTATGGGAGAGGTTGATCCGTCTGGAGCCCACCATGGGGGGTTATGAGAGAGGTTGAGCAGACTGGTGAAAAAAGATCCTCTATTCAGTCCCTAAAGAGCAAGTACTGGATGATGAGGCTTTGCAGAAGTTGAGGTGATCATGAACAACAGACCAATCACAACTGTAACAAATTACCATAATGATCTAGAACCCCTGACTGCTACCATCAGCTTAATCTGAAAACAAAGCCAGTCCTACCACAGGACAATTCCAGAGAAGAGATCTACACTCATGAAGGAGATGGAAGCAAGTACAATATATCACCTCTTCTGGAAGAGATGGATCAGGGAGTATCTTCCACTTATGCAGGAGTGGAACAAAAACTAAGAGAAACCTCAGTGCTAGTGACCTTGTGGTCATCGTCGATGACACCGCGCCAAGGAACTCTTGGCTAATGGGGCGTGTGGTGAAGGCTTTTCCAGGGTCAAAGGTCTTGTCCGGAGCGTCATGGTTAAAGACCAAGATCAACATCTTACAGAGACCTATCAATAAACGCTGTCTTCTCCTGGAGGCAGCTGAGTGAGACACACACACACACACACACACACACACACACACACACACACACAGTGATCCATCTTTGAGTCAAGTGCACCTCTGATTCTTGGATGTCATTTTTGGATGTTGAACACTTGAACTCTGAGACTGAGATCAGTGGACTCTTGTCCTATATGGGACCTTGTATATTTGTATATACACTATCATTCAAAAGTTTGGGGTCACTTAAAAAGGTCCTCAACTGGCAGCTTCATCAAATAGTACCCACGAAACACCAATCTCAACGTCAACAGTGACGAGGCGACTCCAGGATGCTGGCCTTCTAGGCAGAGTTCCAAAGAAAAAGCCACATCTCAGACTGGCCAATAAAAAGGAAAGATTAAGATGGGCAAAAGAACACAGACACTGGACAGAAATATGACTTTTTCTTTGCAACCCTGCATTCTGCCCAAGAAATTCTGAAGAGTTTTTCCATATGTATGTTGATTGCAGTGTCTTCCTCTCCTCTTGAGCATTGACTGTCCAAGCCTGAATTGCCTGAATCCAGGGATATGATGCAACAAAAATATTTATTACTCTTACATCTAACAAAACATTGAATCTCCAATAAACTTAAAGCATAGATTACTTGACATGAAGAACACATAAAATGACCTGTTTGTTTTTTCTAGTCAAAAGACTCTACCACTCCCGCGTCTAGCTAGAACTCCCCCTCCCCCGAGGAAGGGGTGAAGCTGCCAGTTGAGGACTTGTGAGGCATCTGTTTCTCAAACTAGTGTTGGGGAATAATCAGAATTGGTTGGTAACATAGGTAAGATGTTTTATATTCATCATGTTTGTAAGTTACTTCTCATCAGAATGTTATTTTTGTATAATACTGTGGCGGGGTTGCAGTATCTGTTCTCTGTCAAGACTAAGTTGTTTGGGCCGGAGAGAGGGGAGAGGTCAAGCGTGTATCTCTTGGCTCCACAATGTCTGTGTGCCAGTCAGTGTGTCTCTGTGATCTTGTCAAGATAGGATGGATTTGATATATGCCTGTTGATATGGAGGATTGGTTTATGGTTCTGAGTTTGAGAAAATAACATGTTTTAGGAGACAAAGCTGAACCATGAATTATGCCGATGCTGTCTTATCCTGTGTGTGTCTTTTCTATAAAGGATCTCAGTTGAAATGTGGAAGGGACTCTCAGAGAATTCATTGATAGACACTGAATTGATCTGAGAGTCACAGGGTTGTGATAGAGCTCATAAAATTAAAAATGGACTTTGATAACTAACTCTGACTTGTGTGTGGTTTAACCTCATGATTTGGTAAATAGAGGAAATTTCCACGACACTAGACACTCTAATGTACTTGTCCTCTTGTTTCTCAGTTGTGCACCGGGGCCTCCCAGTCTTTCTATTCTGGTTAAAGACCGTTTGTGCTGTTCTGTGAAGTACACAGCGTTGTACGAGATCTTCAGTTTCCTGGCAATTTCTCACATGGAATATCCTTCATTTCTCAGAACAAGAATAGACTGATGAGTTTCAGAAGAACGTCTTCGTTTCTAGCCATTTTGAGCCTGTAATCGAACCCACAAATGCTGATGTTCCAGACAGTGGCTATGCTCAAGAGGAAGGAAGCCACTACAATCATCATACATATGGAAGAACTGTTCAGATTTTCTTTTTAGTCTAAATAAGGCCAGTTTTATTGCTTCTTTAACCAGAACAACAGTTTTCAGCTGTGCTAACATAATTGCAAAAGGGTTTTCTAATGATTATTTAGCATTTTTAAAATGATAAACTTGGATTAGCTAATACAACGTGCCATTGGAACACAGGAATGATGGTTGCTGATAATGGGCCTCTGTGTCATGTTGTCTTGTCTCTGTCCTTTCCCTTCACCCTGTCTCCCTCTGCTGGTCGTGTCAGGTTACCTTTTCTCCCCTTCTTTCCCCCAGCTGTTCCCTGTCTCCTCCTAACTACCCATTCACCCCGTTCCCCACCTGTTCCCTTTTTCCCTCTGATTAGGTCCCTATATCTCCCTCTGTTTCTGCTCCTGTCCTTGTCGGATTCTTGTTTGTTTGTGTTTCATGCCTGAGCCAGACTATCGTCATGTTTGCTGTAACCTTGTCCTGTCCTGTCGGAATCTGCCGGTCTATCTGAGCCTACCTACGTTTTGTTATTAAAGAAGCTCTGTTTAAGTTAGTTCGCTTTTGGGTCCTCATTCACTCCCCATAACAGAAGAATCCGACCAAGAATGGACCCAGCGACTTCGGATCCTCTCCACTCAGCCGTCGAGATCCAGGGAGCGATGCTAGGCAGACACAAGCAGGAATTGTCTGCTGCTCGACATGCCGTTGAGACCCTGGCCACCCAAGTCTCCAACCTCACAGAACAGGTTCACCATCTCCGCCTCGATCCACCGGCCACTTCCAGGGCTTTCGAATCTCCGGAGCCCAGAATCAATAACCCGCCGTGTTACTCTGGGGAGCCCACTGAATGCCGCTCGTTCCTCACCCAGTGTGATATTGTGTTTTCTCTCCAGCCCAACACTTACTCCAGGAGCACTGCTCGTGTCGCCTACGTCATATCTCTCCTTATTGGACGGGCTCGTGAGTGGGGCACGGCAATCTGGGAGGCAAGGGCTGAGTGTACTAACCAGTATCAGGACTTTAAGGAGGAGATGATACGGGTTTTTGATCGATCTGTTTTTGGGGAGGAGGCTTCCAGGGCCCTGTCTTCCCTATGTCAAGGTAATCGATCCATAACAGACTACTCTATTGAGTTTCGCACTCTTGCTGCCTCCAGTGGCTGGAACGAGCCGGCTTTGCTCGCTCGTTTTCTGGAGGGTCTCCGCGCAGAGGTAAAGGATGAGATTCTCTCCCGGGAGGTCCCTTCCAGCGTGGATTCCCTGATTGAACTCGCTATTCGCATTGAGCGACGGGTTGATCTGCGTCACCGAGCTCGTGGAAAGGAGCTCGCGTTCTCCGTTGCCCCCCTCTCCGCATCACTACCATCTTCCTCTGCCGGCTCGGGAGCCGAGCCTATGCAGCTGGGAGGTATCCGCATCTCGACTAAGGAGAGGGAACGGAGAATCACCAACCGCCTCTGTCTCTATTGCGGTTCTGCTGGTCATTTTGTCACTTCATGTCCAGTAAAAGCCAGAGCTCATCAGTAAGCGGAGGGCTACTGGTGAGCGCTACTACTCCTGTCTCTCCTTCAAGATCCTGCACTACCTTGTCGGTCCATCTACGCTGGACCGGTTCGTCAGCTTCCTGCAGTGCCTTAATAGACTCTGGGGCGGAGGGCTGTTTTATGGACGAGACCTGGGCTCGGGAACATGACATTCCTCTCAGACAGTTAAGGGAGTCCACGGCCTTGTTCGCCCTGGATGGTAGTCCTCTCCCCAGGATTCAGCGTGAGACGCTACCTTTAACCCTCACTGTTTCTGGTAATCATAGCGAAACCATTTCTTTTTTGATTTTTCGTTCACCTTTTACACCTGTTGTTTTGGGCCATCCCTGGCTAGTTTGTCATAATCCTTCCATTAATTGGTCTAGTAATTCTATCCTCTCCTGGAACGTCTCTTGTCATGTGAAATGTTTAATGTCTGCTATCCCTCCTGTTTCCTCTGTCTCTTCTTCACAGGAGGAGCCTGGTGATTTGACAGGGGTGCCGGAGGAATATCACGATCTGCGCACGGTGTTCAGTCGGTCCAGGGCCACCTCTCTTCCTCCACACCGGTCGTATGATTGTAGTATTGATCTCCTTCCGGGAACCACTCCCCCCCGGGGTAGACTATACTCTCTGTCGGCTCCCGAACGTAAGGCTCTCGAGGATTATTTGTCTGTAGCTCTTGACGCCGGTACCATAGTCCCCTCCTCCTCTCCCGCCGGAGCGGGGTTTTTTTTTGTCAAGAAGAAGGACGGGTCTCTGCGCCCCTGCATAGATTATCGAGGGCTGAATGACATAACAGTTAAGAATCGTTATCCGCTTCCTCTTATGTCTTCAGCCTTCGAGATCCTGCAGGGAGCCAGGTTTTTCACTAAGTTGGACCTTCGTAACGCTTACCATCTCGTGCGCATCAGGGAGGGGGACGAGTGGAAGACGGCGTTTAACACTCCGTTAGGGCACTTTGAATACCGGGTTCTTCCTTTCGGCCTCGCTAACGCTCCAGCTGTCTTTCAGGCATTAGTCAATGATGTCCTGAGAGACATGCTGAACATCTTTGTTTTCGTTTACCTTGACGATATCCTGATTTTTTCACCGTCACTCCAGATTCATGTTCAGCACGTTCGACGTGTCCTCCAGCGCCTTTTAGAGAATTGTCTTTTTGTGAAGGCTGAGAAGTGCACTTTTCATGCCTCCTCCGTCACATTTCTCGGTTCTGTTATTTCCGCTGAAGGCATTAAGATGGATCCCGCTAAAGTCCAAGCTGTCATTGATTGGCCCGTCCCTAAGTCACGCGTCGAGCTGCAGCGCTTTCTCGGCTTCGCGAACTTCTATCGTCGTTTCATCCGTAATTTCGGTCAGGTGGCCGCTCCTCTCACAGCCCTTACTTCTGTCAAGACGTGCTTTAAGTGGTCCGTTTCCGCCCAGGGAGCTTTTGATCTCCTCAAGAATCGTTTTACATCCGCTCCTATCCTTGTTACACCTGACGTCTCTAGACAGTTCGTTGTCGAGGTTGACGCGTCAGAGGTGGGCGTGGGAGCCATTCTTTCTCAGCGCTCCCTCTCTGACGACAAGGTCCACCCATGCGCGTATTTTTCTCATCGCCTGTCGCCGTCGGAACGTAACTATGATGTGGGTAACCGCGAACTGCTCGCCATCCGGTTAGCCCTAGGCGAATGGCGACAGTGGTTGGAGGGGGCGACCGTTCCTTTTGTCGTTTGGACTGACCATAGGAACCTTGAGTACATCCGTTCTGCCAAACGACTTAATGCGCGTCAGGCGCGTTGGGCGCTGTTTTTCGCTCGTTTCGAGTTCGTGATTTCTTATCGTCCGGGCTCTAAGAACACCAAGCCTGATGCTTTGTCTCGTCTCTTCAGTTCTTCAGTAGCCTCCACTGACCCCGAGGGGATTCTCCCTGAGGGGCGTGTTGTCGGGTTGACTGTCTGGGGAATTGAGAGGCAGGTAAAACAAGCGCTCACTCACACTCCGTCGCCGCGCGCTTGTCCTAGGAACCTTCTTTTCGTTCCCGTTCCTACTCGTCTGGCCGTTCTTCAGTGGGCTCACTCTGCCAAGTTAGCCGGCCACCCTGGCGTTCGGGGTACGCTTGCTTCCATTCGCCAGCGTTTTTGGTGGCCCACCCGGGAGCATGACACGCGTCGTTTCGTGGCTGCTTGTTCGGTCTGCGCGCAGACTAAGTCCGGTAACTCTCCTCCTGCCGGCCGTCTCAGGCCGCTTCCTATTCCCTCTCGACCGTGGTCTCACATCGCCTTAGATTTTGTCACCGGACTGCCTTCGTCAGCGGGGAAGACTGTTATTCTTACGGTTGTCGATAGGTTCTCTAAGGCGGCCCATTTCATTCCCCTTGCTAAGCTTCCTTCTGCTAAAGAGACGGCACAAATCATCATCGAGAATGTTTTCAGAATTCATGGCCTTCCGTCAGACGTCGTTTCGGACAGAGGTCCGCAATTCACGTCTCAATTTTGGAGGGAGTTTTGCCGTTTGATTGGGGCTTCCGTCAGTCTCTCTTCCGGCTTTCACCCCCAGTCTAACGGTCAAGCAGAACGGGCCAATCAGACTATTGGTCGCATCTTACGCAGTCTTTCTTTTCGCAACCCTGCGTCTTGGTCAGAACAGCTCCCCTGGGCAGAATACGCCCACAACTCGCTTCCTTCGTCTGCGACCGGGCTATCTCCTTTTCAGAGTAGCCTCGGGTACCAGCCTCCGCTGTTCTCATCTCAGTTCGCCGAGTCCAGCGTCCCCTCCGCTCAGGCTTTTGTCCAACGTTGCGAGCGCACCTGGAAGAGGGTCAGGTCTGCACTTTGCCGTTATAGGACGCAGACTGTGAGGGCTGCTAATAAGCGTAGAACTAAGAGTCCTAGATATTGTCGCGGTCAGAGAGTTTGGCTCTCCACTCAGAACCTTCCCCTTAAGACGGCTTCTCGCAAGTTGACCCCGCGGTTCATTGGTCCGTTCCGTATTTCTCGGGTCATTAATCCTGTCGCAGTTCGACTTCTTCTTCCGCGATACCTTCGTCGCGTCCACCCGGTCTTCCACGTCTCCTGCATTAAACCCGTTCTTCGCGCCCCCGCTCGTCTTCCCCCCCCCCCCCCCCATCCTTGTCGAGGGCGCACCCATCTACAGGGTCCGCAGGATTTTGGACATGCGTCCTCGGGGCCGTGGTCACCAGTACCTTGTCGATTGGGAGGGGTACGGTCCTGAGGAGAGGAGTTGGGTTCCCTCTCGGGACGTGCTGGACCGTGCGCTGATCGAGGATTTCCTCCGTTGCCGCCAGGTTTCCTCCTCGAGTGCGCCAGGAGGCGCTCGGTGAGTGGGGGGGTACTGTCATGTTGTCTTGTCTCTGTCCTTTCCCTTCACCCTGTCTCCCTCTGCTGGTCGTGTCAGGTTACCTTTTCTCCCCTTCTTTCCCCCAGCTGTTCCCTGTCTCCTCCTAACTACCCATTCACCCCGTTCCCCACCTGTTCCCTTTTTCCCTCTGATTAGGTCCCTATATCTCCCTCTGTTTCTGCTCCTGTCCTTGTCGGATTCTTGTTTGTTTGTGTTTCATGCCTGAGCCAGACTATCGTCATGTTTGCTGTAACCTTGTCCTGTCCTGTCGGAATCTGCCGGTCTATCTGAGCCTACCTACGTTTTGTTATTAAAGAAGCTCTGTTTAAGTTAGTTCGCTTTTGGGTCCTCATTCACTCCCCATAACACTCTGTACACCTATGTAGATATTCCATTAAAAATCAGCCGTTTCCAGCTACAATAGTCATTTACAACATTAACAATGTCTACACTGTATTTCTGATCAATTTGATGTTATTTGAATGGACAAAAAAAATGCTTTTCTTTCAAAAACAAGGACATTTCTAAGTTACCCCAAACTTTGAACGGTAGTGTAGCTATGAACCGTAATAGTGCTCTGGTATAGAATGTTTTGTGAATTGGCTCTATTTTTTAAATATTAAGTAACTGTAATGTTTTCAGTGCTGTTAACAATTATGGGCCGGTATGTTAGAGCCGATGTGGACATATTTCTATAAAAGACAGAACATACAGAGCTCCATGTAAAGGTGTGTAAATATATGAAATATGAATGTATATGATGAAATATCAGGTACCTTGATGATTTAAATTGACCTCATTGCGATATATTCCTTTGTTATAAGTGTACCTTAGGTTTTAGCTCCTCCTCTTGACCATTCATTGTACTGTGGTCAGTGTGTTAGCGACAGGATAAAGACAGGAAGTTGGGCCTTCGGGGGAGGGGGAGTCCTAGCTAGACACAGGAGTGGTATAGTCTTTTAACCAGACAACAAACAGGTCATATTATGTATTTTTCACGTGAAGTAATCTATGCTTTAAGTTGATTGGAGAATATGTTTTTTTGTGAGATATAATAAGAATAAACCTTTTTGTTGCACCATATCCCTGGATCTCATTGAATGTTTTGGCCGTTTGGGAACTTGGAATGTGGACTGTATGCGTCTGAAACAACCCCACTTCAGGCTTTGGAAGTGGTTCTGGTCAAGAGGAAGGAAGCCCCTACAATCATCATAAATATGGAAGAACTGTTCAGAATTGTTTTGGCTGGGAAGCATGCAGACGCCTTAATTCAGCCTCCCATACTTACAGCCCTTACCTCCAGGCCTGTCCGCTGTGTAACGGATGTGAAACGGCTAGCTTAGTTAGCGGTGCGCGCTAAATAGCGTTTCAATCGGTGACGTCACTTGCTCTGAGACCTTGAAGTAGTGGTTCCCCTTGCTCTTCAAGGGCCGTGGCTTTTGTGGAGCGATGGGTAACGATGCTTTGTGGGTGACTGTTGTTGATGTGTGCAGAGGGTTCGCGCCCGGGTATAGGCGAGGGGACGGTCTAAAGTTATACTGTTACACCTGCACAACATAACCCATAATCAGCCTTTACTCGACAGTGGTATGTCTGACTTTCTGATTTGTAAATTCACCGCAGTTCCCAACATTGACCAGCAGGTGGTAATGATACTCTCTTCTCAGACAGTAAATGACCACCAGTCAGCTACATTTATTTTGTTAGGAGGGGATGGAAAAGCATTGAGACTGTTTGTCATGGAAGCAATTTCACTAATTTACTCATGTGAATGTGTCCAAAGAGATAAGAGAAGCTAATATTGATAGACACTGTTAAATCTTTACAGCTCAGGATAATATGACTATAATTAAAGATCATCACTACCATCTGCTGGCTGGATCGGTCTTCTGATTTGAACCTTATTCTACACACTGCTAACCTTATGCCGAACCTTAAACCTAAATTAAGATCAGAAATGCAAATTTTTGTTTTCATTACATTTTATGATAGACCTGTAGACAATTTAGACTTTGTGGCTGGGTTTTCTAATAACCAGAGAGGCTGGGGGGGAGGAGTTTACTCCAAGTGCCTGAGCAAATGTGAAAGTGAAAGTCTCAGTATAGGACTGAGGTGTAGATTGTTTTGTAAAAACGTGTAGAAATGCACATATAGTGACTATTAGAGTGGTTATAGACTTAAATCAACTATTTTGAGTGTGAAGTGGAGGACGTGAAGACCAGTAAAGGTAAGAGGAGATCTCAGTATATTTCACTTTCCAAACTAGACACAACAGTCCTGTTTTAAAACAATGAGGACTGGAGAACGAGGAAGTGATGTTTGTATCTGTGTGATTGAGCAAAAGAGAGAATTTGATGAAAGGTAATGATGTAAATATGAATGTTTTCTCGTTTTATTGCAGTTAAAATGGCAGAGTCCAGAGTTCATAGTAAGTCACCATGCTATAATTAATGATTAACTTTTCTTTCATGTATCTGGGAGAACAGAACTAAACCAACTATTGAAAATGAAATGTGTTTGTAGTTTTATTTGTCTTTATGTGTAAATGTGTGTCTGGATGAAATGTGTTTGTAACATGAGGAGTTGTAGCTGAGTTTGTGTCTGTGAGAAACAGCTCTACTGCTCCACAGTGACCTCTCCCTCCAAACATCTCTTTATTATAGAACCCATTTAATCCAGTCTGACACAATATGGAAGAAAATCAACCTTTTGTACTTTACTGGCTCTAGAGAAGTTAAAGTTGTACATATCAACAAATAAGTTGTTCTCCTGAGTGGCGCAGCTGTCTATGGTGCTGTGTCTCAGTGTGAGAGGCGTCTCTACAGACTCTGGTTCAATTCCAGGCTGTATCACATGATTGGGAGTCGCATAGGGCAGAGCACAATTGGTCCAGTGTTGTCTGGGGTAGGCTGTCATTGTAAATAAGAATTTGTTCTGAACTGACTTGCCTCGTTAAATAAATAAAATGTGTATCCAGAGCAATTATGATTAAGTGCCTTGCTCAAGGGCACATCAACACATGTTTTCCTAGTTTCCTCAGGGATTCAACCCAGCAACGTTTCGGTTACTGGTCCAATGCTCTTAAGTGCTCAGCTTCCTGACAAACATGTCTGACTAATGGGAAAATACAGAGCCTCTCATTTATTCTAATTTTATAATTTATTTTAGATATGCCTGTATCTGTACTTGATAGTATACATTTGAGGGTATTGGCATGTGGGTGTTAGGGCACGGGGGTAACAGGGCTGGGGTGTGTGGGTCATTGAGTTTAGGTGTGTGGGTAAGTGGGCTGAGGTATATAGATATTGAGGTTGAGGAATAGGGGTAAATATCTGTTCATGTTATTATAGACAGAGCACTCTGTCACAACTGTGACCAAGAATAAAACATACTTTTAAATAAATAAATAATCAAAATGGATGACATGTTAGTCTACTAGTGGCATAAGATTAGCATAGTGGCATGTCTGGGAAAGATGTGGGAACAAATGGGATAATATCATTCTAGATTGTAGCATCACATTCTTCTATGACATATAGACTTTCCTTCAAATGAATCTGTCTGTCTGGGATTGTGGGGGTTGTATTTTAGAATTGACATGGTCCTGGTTGTTGTATGTCTGTTGTAGTTATTAATTCAGATGTGTTTATAAATGTACTGAGAGGATTTGTGTTCCTGACACAGATGATGTCATTAAACATGAAATGTTCTCTCTTTCTGAACAGATCAGTTTAAACTCACCTCAGAAGACCATGTGGAGGTTAAAGTTGGTGAAGAGGTCACCCTCCCCTGTCACCTCTCACCTGACACCAGTGCTGTTGCCACGACGATCAGTTGGTTTAAAGGGACAGAGTGTATTTACCTGTATAAGAATGGCCAGGTGACAGAGAGGAGTGGCTATGAGGGCAGAGTGAGTCTGATCACAAAGGAGCTGAAGAGAGGCAACGTGTCTCTGAGGCTGAGAGACTTCAGGAGGTCAGATACAGGATTCTACATCTGTCAGGTCATCCATGGAGAACAGAAGGATGAGGCTGCAGTGAGTTTATTGGTCAGAGAAGGTAAGTGTTCTAGAACTCCAGTAATGTTTCTAAACACCTAAACAACAACAATAACAACCAGTCTCTTTCCCTGTACAGAACACTTGTACTTTCTCATGTAGGTAGGAGTTCATAGTAGGAGTTACAGATGAATAGACTAGATTCATTCTGAATATCATCTAGTTACAATGCATATTACCATCACTCTGAGCTTTGAGCTGGTCCTGAAGCATTAGATCCATTCCAACATTACTGTCACGTCCCTTGATTGTCATTAGTAATGAATGTGATGAACAGTCACACCCCTCTGATGTACATCACATCACTATGGTATTTGAGAGGATAATGTGACAGATGGTGATTTGAAGGTCATGATAATAACTAATACATTCTGTTTTACATGATCATTATTCATGACACTCCATCTTGGATAATGGATGATCAGCACCAAGTAAGTCATTTCTTATTTGTCTGTTTTGTTTATTGACAACCAATAACACAAGACAAAGAACAGACCAGAGTGTTAATCTGATACTATAAAAACTACAGGTCTTGTGAACAGCAGTGTGTCTTCTTCAAGGCTACAAATTAAATCAGTTTCTTTACATTTATCAAAACTCTCCCCAAATGTTCTTAAGGTAGTTTGGATTATGATGTCATATGTTCTTCACATTCTACTGAATGTATATTCCATAGAACCCTGCCTCCTGACACAATATCCTGTATCTGACATAGAGCCCAATGCTGGTTATCACAAACAATGACAATAATCATTTGATCAGAGATAGGACAAAAACAAAACAACATTATTTATGAAGTTAACCAGATCTCATTGGTGCCCACAGTCCCTACATGAGGGAGGCTTGAGTGACAGGATAAATCTGATTGGTCCTGTTTGTTCTGTATATAGTGATGTACCACACAGAACTCACCTCTCTGTTTTACACCATAGTCTCAGGATTACAGTATTTACAACGTGAGACCCAGGAGGACAAGCTGAAGAGGGAGGCATCAGCTGGTGAGCTTGGTAAGTATGAGAGAGTCTGGAGGAGAGAGGATTGAATCAGGGAACATGAGTGATGTCATTCAGTTTTTCAGACTAATTCATTTGTACTGTATCAAATAGTCAATAGACCAGTTGATGATTGGTTCAGCTCAGATAACTGTTGACTGGAGGAAATAATTACTAATAATTGTACCACCTCCATCAAATGATAATGTCTTTATAGACATACTATTGAATTAATTAATACATTACTTATTCAAACAACCAATTAAATATGTTAATTATTCTCAGAGTTGAAGATGGAAAAAGAGATGATGAAACAACTGGAGGAGAAAAGATCATGAACTGAAAGAGAGGAGACAGGAAGTAGAAGAGAGGAGACAGGAACTAAAAGAGAGGAGACAGGAAGTAGAAGAGAAAGACAACCTACTAGAGGAGAGAGAGAAGCAGGTGAAGGAAAATGAAAATGAACGAAATGTATTTGTAGTTTGTTTATACTATGTTTTAAATGTGTCTCTGATGAGTCAGTATGTTGACCAGTTCTCTATGTTGTTACAGTGGGAGGAGAGACCTCAGATACAGACCCCACACTTCCACTGAGGAGGACAAACAGCATGGAGTTACCTCCTCCATCTAGTGAGTTATGGATGTAGATTATATTATATTAGACACTGTTGTACCTCATCCATCTAGTGAGTTATGGGTGTACATTATATTATATTAGACACTGTTGTACCTCATCCATCTAGTGAGTTATGGATGTAGATTATATTATATTAGACACTGTTGTACATCCTCCATCTAGTGAGTTATGGATGTAGATTATATTATATTAGACACTGTTGTACATCCTCCATCTAGTGAGTTATGGATGTAGATTATATTATATTAGACACTGTTGTACATCCTCCATCTAGTGAGTTATGGGTGTAGATGATATTATATTAGACACTGTTGTACATCCTCCATCTAGTGAGTTATGGATGTAGATTATATTATATTAGACACTGTTGTACATCCTCCATCTAGTGAGTTATGGATGTAGATGATATTATATTAGACACTGTTGTACATCCTCCATCTAGTGAGTTATGGATGTACATTATATTATATTAGACACTGTTATACATCCTCCAGAGAGTCAGAGTGTTGATCAGTGCTGTGTGTTGTGTTGCAGTGGGAGGAGAGAGCAGCAGTCCAGACTCCCCAGTGTCTCCCAAATAACAGAACTGGAGAGACAGGTGAAAGATGAGGAGTACTGGGGGAAGAAATACAAACACCTTTGTCTGACACATCAAAATGTGGAGTGTTTTCTCATTGGAAAGACGTCGTCCAGATGTCCTTTGGGTGGTGGACCATTCTTGAAACACACAGGAATCCCAACAGCGTTGCAGTTCTTTACACAAGCCAGTGCTCCATGCACCTGTTACCAGACCCCGTTCAAAGACATGTATATATTGCATCTTGCCCATTCACCCTTTGAATGGCACACATACACAATCCATGTCTCAATATCCTTCTTTAACCTTCTTCCTCCCCTTCATCTACACTGATTGAAGTGGATTTAACAAGTGACATCAACAAGGGATCATAGCTGATCACCTGGATTCACCTGGTCAGTCTATGTCCTGGAAAGATCAAGTGTCCTTAATGTTTTGTACACACAGTGTATGTCTACAGTGACTTGATGAGTAATACATTAGATTATTGTTCTGTTGCTGTTGAGACAACTGTTTTGTGTTAGAGAGGAGACCAGAGAGAGACAACTGTTTTGTGTTAGAGAGGAGACTAGAGAGAGACAACTGTTTTGAGTTAGAGAGGAGACCAGAGAGAGACAACTGTTTTGTGTTAGAGAGGAGACTAGTTAGAGAGACAACTGTTTTGTGTTCGAGAGGAGACCAGAGAGAGACAACTGTTTTGTGTTAGAGAGGAGACCAGATAGAGACAACTGTTTTGTGTTAGAGAGGAGACCAGAGAGAGACAACTGTTTTGTGTTAGAGAGGAGACCAGAGAGAGACAACTGTTTTGTGTTAGAGAGGAGACCAGAGAGAGACAACTGTTTTGTGTTAGAGAGGAGACCAGAGAGAGACAACTGTTTTGTGTTAGAGAGGAGACTAGTTAGAGACAACTGTTTTGTGTTAGAGAGGAGACCAGATAGAGACAACTGTTTTGTGTTAGAGAGGAGACTAGTTAGAGAGACAACTGTTTTGTGTTAGAGAGGAGACTAGTTAGAGAGACAACTGTTTTGTGTTCGAGAGGAGACCAGATAGAGACAACTGTTTTGTGTAGGGGTTAGAGAGGAGACTAGTTAGAGAGACAACTGTTTTGAGTTAGAGATGAGACTAGTTAGAGAGACAACTGTTTTGAGTTAGAGATGAGACTAGTTAGAGAGACAACTGTTTTGTGTTAGAGAGGAGACCAGATAGAGACAACTGTTTTGTGTTAGAGAGGAGACTAGTTACAGAGACAACTGTTTTGTGTTAGAGAGGAGACCAGATAGAGACAACTGTTTTGTGTAGGGGTTAGAGAGGAGACTAGTTAGAGAGACAACTGTTTTGAGTTAGAGATGAGACTAGTTAGAGAGACAACTGTTTTGAGTTAGAGATGAGACTAGTTAGAGAGACAACTGTTTTGTGTTAGAGAGGAGACCAGATAGAGACAACTGTTTTGTGTTAGAGAGGAGACTAGTTACAGAGACAACTGTTATGTGTAGGGGTTAGAGAGGAGACTAGTTAGAGAGACAACTGTTTTGTGTAGGGGTTAGAGAGGAGACTAGTTACAGAGACAACTGTTATGTGTAGGGGTTAGAGAGGAGACTAGTTAGAGAGACAACTGTTTTGTCTAGGGGTTAGAGAGGAGACTAGTTAGAGAGACAACCTTTTTGTGTAGGGGTTAGAGAGGAGACTAGTTAGAGAGACAACTGTTTTGTGTAGGGGTTAGAGAGGAGACTAGTTAGAGAGACAACTGTTTTGTGTTGGGGTTAGAGAGGAGACCAGATAGAGACAACTGTTTTGTGTAGGGGTTAGAGAGGAGACCAGATAGAGAGAACCCTACTGTATTTTCCTCCACTGTGAGAGAAACATAGCAGTGTTATTATTTTACCACAGTCACACTGTTGTTTTCTATTTGCTGACCTTCATCAATCAAAGTTCATCAGGATACTGCTGTTGTTCTGATGTTATGTTTCAAGTTGAAACCTTAAACGTATCTCTACAGTTCTCGCTAGTGGACAGACAGGCTACGCTCTGCTCACGTATCATTTGGTTCAGGGTTCAGAGGTCACAGTGAAGGATTGATGAGTAATACATGTGTTTATTATGATATGTTTGTTGACCCCATTACCCAGTGGGTAGTAATCTGTGATGTGGATGTAGCTTCCAGTTACCATGGTGATGTCTCATATTGATGCTGGGAATCTTTCCCAATGGAACTCTGTTACCACATGAGACTGATATTGTTGAAATAAAGAAATTTCACTTTGTAAGACATCAGTGTTTGGACATTGTTTGTCTTGGATGATTCTCTACCGTACAGTGCTGAGCTGTCAACACTGAGCTGTCAACACTGAGCTGTCAACACTGAGCTGTCAACACTGAGCTGTCAACACTGAGCTGTCAACACTGAGCTGTCAACACTGAGCTGGTCTCTCTCTTTACCTGACACACAACTTCTACTACTACTTCTACCACTGCTACCATTACTGCTAACACTACTACTACTACTACTACTACTACTACTACTGCTACTACTACTACTACTGCTACTACTGCTACTACTACTACTACTACTACTACTACTACTACTACTACTACTACTACTGCTACTACTACTGCTACTACTGCTACTACTACTACTGCTACTACTGCTACTACTACTACTACTACTGCTACTACTACTACTACTACTACTACTACTACTACTATCACTACTGCTACTACTACTGCTACTACTACCACTTATACTACTACTACTACTACTACTACTACTACTGCTACTGCTACTACTTCTACTACTACTACCGCTACTACTGCTACTACTACTACTGCTACTACTACTACTACTACTACTACTACCACTACTACTACTACTACTACTACTATCACTACTGCTACTACTACTGCTACTACTACCACTTATACTACTACTACTACTACTACTACTACTACTGCTACTACTACTACTACTACTATCACTACTGCTACTACTACTGCTACTACTACTACTACTACTACTACTACTACTACTGCTACTACTAAACGCAACCCGGGTTGACTAATCCTGGCTAAAGTTTTCGTCCCGGAGCAAGCACCAACTAGCCTGAAGCTAGCCCATGCTAGACTCATCTCCCGGCTAGGGCTCCTGGGCTACTCATGAAGCCCACTCCTCGGCTACAATATCCGGACCCTTCCGCTGGGCACGGAACCCCGTCGATCCTTGATGACTGGAATACCGACATAATCTGCCCGAGGATCCCAACAGGCCCCTCAGGCCCCTCAGGCCTGCTAGCTATCTATAGCATATTGGACTGTTAACTGATCCGCCGGCCAGTTTCTTGGACCACTATACTCATTTTGCCAATTGGACTTGGACCCCTCTGCTACTTGGAACCCTACTAATTCTATGACTGGTCTGTCGACGTCACCGCACGAGGAGGCAAAAACAGACTTCCCCCCATCGCGACGTCCCTCTAAGGCCCTTATGCTAGCTTGCTAATGTGGGAGTAAATGAGACACACAGGCGCCTAGGGGAACTGGATACACTAAAGTAAGAGGAGACACATGGTCGGCTGACACTAGATAAGAGCATACATACAAAAGAACCATAAGCTAAATACAGGGCCAAAGAATAGGCCTGTAGAATAAAGGGACTTATATTATTTTTAGGACAAAGCAAGGGTCCTGCCACCATTATAATCTAACTGAAAGCAGATATGGGCGTTATTGGGCGTGAACAAGCAAGAAGCCTGAACTAAAAAGATAATGGTGGCAGAAGAGTAGGGGAAGTATGTTTATTTGCATATGGGTTGGACCCATATGCTATATGTGTATCAATACAGGAGCCGGGACTCAGGGAAGGTGTGTGTTCCGCGGACCACTCCGGCTTGCTATACTTTTTTTTTTTTTTTGTTTGTTTTTTTTTAATTAAAAAAGCCTATTTGATTTCACAAGTTCTTGCAAGTGTCATATTTGAACCGATTTTCCACGACATAACTTGGCGAGCTTGGCCAGGAGTGACAGGGACTGGGACGTTCTTGGCTGACGACGGGTTCTTTGGGCAATCTGGCAAACAAGGGTGGCCGCCCAACTATAACAAGGTAAGCAAGTTCTTACAATAGTTGAAATGTTTGTATAGATTGCTTCAGAGATCCTGTCTCAGCAGGAGGGACGTCAAGTAGGTCTCTCTCTCAAATTTCCTAAAACAATAGAAATGAAATAACTTTTGAAATTCAATAAATTTGCATGTATGTGTAAGCATGGGGATTGTATAGCAAATATAGATGTACATGCATGTCTAGTGATTGAGGGATCGGGGGCTGTGAACTGTGTTTGGGCGGAGGGGGCGGGCATTTGCTCTGGTCGGACTGCTTGAACGGACCCACGTGTCTGGTTTGATTGGGGGAGTTGTTCCGTCTGATTCTGCTTGGCCGGGTTCGACCGTTTCAGGATCTGTTTTGGGGTGTGCGTAAACACACCTCGATCAACCTGGGCGAGTGTGTGATTCGGACTGCCCCTCTCGTTGGGCCATTTATGTTGGGGACTTTTGTGTGGGCTGGCTGGTGCGACTGTTCGTACCCTCTGGCTGAGCGGCTGGGCTCGGGCGCAGGGCTGCAGCTGCCTGCTTATACGGTTAAAACATAAATAAGTAGTTAAATAAATATTCATGGATACCGCTCCAAAAAGAGGAGGACTGAACGGGTGAATATTTAGAACGCAGGAAGAACGCTGGCCTGATTGTGCGGCGTTCAACTGAAAAAGGAAATCCTACGAATATAAAACGCTCAAAACGCTAAACGGGGGTTTGTAAATCAGTAGGTCACGCCACGATATTGCTCTAACATAAAATAAAGATCAGTACGGGGTGGATGAATAGGATATGAAGACAAGCTGATCCGATTAGACAGTAGTCTTGGCATATCACAGAAATCCTATCAGTCTAGGCTTATGTTGAGGAAGTGTATTAAGTCAATAAAGAAAGTTGTTTTTAGGTAAAAACAAAAGGATTGAATGAACGAATGAAAATAAACGAATGACTGAGAAAAATGCTGTAACATAATTCTGTGAATAGAACACTAGGAATAAGGAAGGACAGATTGTGTTTAGACAGAACGTCCAGAAGAGGGAGCGCGCAGCCCTCCTGTGAGTATAAAGTTGAAGAAGGGTGCCTTTGACTTCTTCTGACTGGCCAAAAGTGATCCTCTATCACAGTTCAATACATTTACAGAGTGATCCCTGTCATAGTTTAACTACTATTAGGCAGAGGGAACGAAATTAAAGAACATCAAAGTAAAATAAGCAAAGATAAAAACACTGATGTGATAAAGTGGTAAGCGACTGCAATTAGAACAATAAAAAGGTGTCAAAACAAACAGTAGATAAGAATAATTAAAGAGGCATTAACCGAACAGTATAAAGCGAATAGAACAGTGTACAACAAAAGAGAAAGCAGAATCGCTAATAAACTGAAATTATACCATAACGATAAAACAAATCTAGGTTAATTAAGATAAAGAACATGAATGAGTCAAATCCAGGACACATTAAGAATGCATAAACAGTGTGAGCAGAGTAAGAGGAAAAACAGACGCTAGTCACTCTGTGTTCGCAGAGACTACGGTCTAAAAATAGCCTGAAGGGCAGAGAGGGGTGCAAAATATTGTGGTCAGGGTAAGAAAGGAAAGAAAGAGAGGCTTGCCTCATTAATAAATTAACCATAGGATCAAAACAACAAGAAAATAGAGTAGAGATAAGAAGTATAAATAATAATATCAAATAAATAAAGGTAAAAATAAGACGTTAGATAAAGATCTTAAAAATGGATTAAAACCGTAATAACAGAACAAACCAAACAAATGAAATTAATAAGACACCAGTAGAGATCTTAGGGGCAAGACATCCCTTGAGCAAAGAAGAAATAATAAAAACTTCCATAAAATGGGAGAAACGCACAAGGAAACTGAACACCAAATGGCCAGAGGTGGGAACATTGGATGTCTCTGTGTGTGAGGAAATGGAGACACTGATAAAGAACTACAAACCAAAGGACAAGAAACAAAAAAGGAGAAATAAACGAGAAAGCGAGAATGAAATACTAAAAATGTTCAAAGAAGAAGGAACTGGTTTGTTAAAAAGCATGAAAACGGCAAGAGAAATGCTGAAGAAAGATGACAAAACAACGAAGGGAAAAGAGTGGGTGACTAACCCCCCACCTTATTCCGATGGGCAATTTCCGATAATAACTGGACACATGGACATAAGAGGTGAGGTAGAAGTGACTGAAGAAAGAGAAGAGGCTGTCACGCCTGGGGCAACATGTGCACTCTCTCACTCAACGGACAGACAAAAGACTGTGAAGAATCCAAACACAGAAGGAGGTTTCAATTGTTATGAGGGCGTGAGAAAAACCCTGGCCGCAATGGAAACAGTAAAAAATGAAAAGGAAATAACAGGACCGCTAACAACAGAAAGAAGAAAAGCAAAAGAAAGAAAGGAAGAATGCTTTAGGAAAGGTTTGGAAATATTAGCAGATTTCCAAGCAGAACAGAGTCTTTGTGATTCAGGAGAGGAAGAAGAAGAGAGCGACAGATACAATAGAAAGGAAAATGAATTAGAAGATCAAAGGTCAAAGCTACAGGAGGAATGTGATAGAATAGAAATAGAACTAGGAATGAGTGAGGGAAGGCTACAGCAAAAGGAAAAAGATCCAGTCTGGGATACACATGAGGACATGAGAAGTGAGTCTGTTGAAAACCATCTTGGGGCTCGTAGAAAAGTGTCGGAAAAGGAACCTGGTTTCTATAAAAAACTGTTTCCAATCCTAATAAAAGGCACTGAGGGACACTATACACCATGGGCCACACGGGACCTGGAGGGGTTGGTTGTTCGTCTGCCAGATCTACATGAAGGGGCTGGATCAGAACCTTTGAAGAACATACCGTGGGGAAATTGCTGGCGGTGGGCGACATAAGGGCACTACTGGCCAGGGTGAGGAGCATGCGTACTATGGGAGAGATCATGCAGGACGGGGGCATCGATGGCACAGATGGGGGAGTGATAAATGATGGATTACTGTTCAACAGATATAGACCAGCCATCTGGCGAGCCTTAAGAGAAGCATATCCAACAAAAGTGGATCCCAAAGCACTAAGAGGTGAAGCTATCAGGACCACAGAAAACCCAGCCACCTACCCACATGGACAGTTGAAAATGTGGAGGATGGAAACAGAACAAGACCCTGAGGGCAATGAACTAATGACAACTATGTTCCGAAATTCAGTAATAGAAGCCATGCCCCAGCCGGTAAAGAGCAGGCTGGAGGATGTGGTGGGACTTACATCAAAACCCTACAGGGAATTCTGTGACTACGTGGTCCATGCAGTGGAGAAACACAGAAAGGATGAACAGAGACAGATGGATCAAGGAAGAGACATTCAGAGAAGACTGACCCAACTGCAGTTGGATGAGCTAAACAACAAAGGGAAGAAGAAAGTCCAGGCTGCTGTCACGACCCCTGGGCCAGAGATGGGAACAATGTCTGCTGTCTCCCCAGGAGAGCCACAGCTGTTCGGCCCTGGGCGGGCCCAAGTGTCAACTGCACCGCCAGTAGTTAATGTGTATACACAGCCCCCGAATTGGAATGGTGGGAAAAAACAACAGAAAAACGTACAATCTGATAAAGGCAAGGGATCTGTGGATCCTCGAGGGCCACCTGGCACCTGTTGGGGATGTAGGCAAACAGGACACAACAGGCGAGAGTGCCCTACACACCCATGGCAGGATCGGACAGAGGGAAATAGAAATAGCAGACCGCCACCGGCGAGTAATGCTCCAAACTACCAACAAAATCTGAATGGTTGGAATCCAAACAATGATTGGCTGGCAGCCCTAACCAAACTTCAGGCCCTGTGAACTCATGGTCAGGGCCTAATCAACGAAACTAGGGATGCCCAGGGAATCCTAAAGGGGAGGATCAGTTTCTAATAATAACAACAAGGGCTGACCAAGAACCTATACTGCAGGTTCAGATAGAAAACAGAGGCACGTCCATGATGATAGATACTGGAGCCACTTACACATGTATGAGTCCAAATTATGCCTCTCATCTCCCCATGTCGGGTAAATATGCCAAAACAATAGGATTCTCGGGAAATACGGAGTTAATTCCAATGACCGCTCCAGTTCGTATAACAACTGACGGTAAATCTGTCACAATTCCAATTTTAGTGTCAGATCAAACACGGATTAATCTATTAGGAAGGGACGCACTATGTAAGATGGGTTTACAAATTAAATGTTCTCCTGATGGAGTAATAATTGAAACAACAGGATTACAACTACCGGTGATGGGTACAGAAGGAACGGCTAATGTATATTGGCTAGGAGGCATTGAATCAGATGTAGATAGAACTGTCAGGAAGTGGGGTAAATTCACCCAGGCCCAAATACCTAAAGCAGTTAGAGCAAATTCTGAATATCATTGCACAATGCAATTTGACCCACACCAGGACCCATTACTAGAACAACTTTGGGTTATGGGGGCAAATGGAAGGAAAGCACCAATAATGTCTCAATATATAGTCATTGGAAAGCAGGGAGCCGCAATGGATGTGATGGACGGAGACGGGTCTGAATTTGTGCAGAAATGGTTCAATGTCTCTGACTCCGTCCCTCACATTACATTGCTGGTAAATCAGGGTTACACATACCTACCAAGGTATGGTCGCAACACGATACAGACATCGGATTAGTTAAATCGGCTAGTCCTGTTTGTGTCAAAATAAAACCTGATGCCAAACTTCCATGGAAAACCCAGTATCCTATGAAGCCTGAGGCTGAAGAAGGAATAAAATTGACAATAGAAGGACTGCCCAGGACAGGTGTATTGATAGAGATGCCCAGTTGTTGCAAGACACCCTTGCTACCTGTTCTTAAAGCCGATGGTAAAAATGGAGACTGGTCCATGACTTAAGAGCTGTAAACGACATAGCTCAGGATTGTCCTGCTGAAGTCCCGAACCCTCAGCTCAGGATTGTCCTGCTGAAGTCCCGAACCCTCAGCTCAGGATTGCCCTGCTGAAGTCCCGAACCCTCAGCTCAGGATTGTCCTGCTGAAGTCCCGAACCCTCACACGCTGCTGACCACTGTTCCCCCGGATGCCAAATACTTCACGGTTATTGACCTGTGTGGAGCGTTTTTTAGTGTACCCCTGGCGGAGGAGTGCAGACATCTGTTTACGTTTAGATATAGGGGCAAAACTCTGTCTTATACTAGAACGCCACAGGGGTTTAAGCACAGTCCGCATCTCTTCAATCAGATATTGAGAGCTGATTTGGAGGAATTAATGTTAGATGGCACATTGATCCAATATGTGAATGACCTGTTGATCTGTGCCTCAACTTTGGAACAATGTCACTCAGACTCACTAAAAGTACTGCAGCGACTAGCTGAGGGGGGACACAAAGTCTCTAAAACAAAATTACAGTACTGTCAACCTCAAGTTGAGTACTTGGGCAGAACAGTAGCACATGGGACTAAAGCAATAGCTCCAGGACAGCTAGAGGGTATTAGTAAAGCACCCTTGCCACAAACAGTAGCTCAAATGATGACCTTTTTGGGTATGACAGGGTTTAGTTTGGATTGGATAGAAGAATATGTAGTTAAAATAGCTCCACTGAGAGAAATAATGAAAGAAGCTGGACAGCTTAATCTAAGAGCAAAACTAGATTGGAACACTGATGCGTTGGTTGCTTTCAAAACACTTAAGACACAAATGCAAACAGCGCCAACCCCAGATTACACTAAACCATTCTTGCTATACGTAGCAAACAGGTGCAACAACTATGCAGCAGCTGTTCTTATGCAAGAAACATGTAGTGGTAGGAAGAAACAACCTATTGCCTATTATAGCTCTAAACTAGATCCGGTAGCCCAGGGATACCCACCGTGTTATCAAGGATTGGCAGCGTTGCATTATGCATATGACAAAGCGTCAACTATAACCATGGGGTATCCTGTGATTATCAGCACTCATCATAAAATAGTGGAGTTGATAGAGCAGGGCAAATTCGTGTTAACTAATGCAATTCGAATCTGGTATCAGGATAAACATGACAATGTATTTTTTATAGCTAATAAATGAGAAAGTCCCATGGCCCTGACACTTTTAACAATGTTTCAAGTCAGCTATGTTGCATAACACATACATACATCCACACAAGCCAACAGCAGATAATATTCAATCATATATATGGTTATGAGCTATAGTAAATAACACAGAAACCTTATCTGTATCTTCTGGATATGGATTGGCTCCAAGGGCAGTCGGGCTGGGGGAGCAGCTCTCACCACCGTTGGAAGTTCGACGTGCGGCACATCTCGGGGCTCTTGTTCATGGTCTCATGACGTGCGGCACATCTCGTGTGCTCTTGTTCATGGTCTCATGACGTCCGGCACATCTCGGGGGCTCTTGTTCATGGTCTCATGACGTGCGGCACATCTCGGGGGCTCTTGTTCATGGTCTCATGACGTGTGGCACATCTCGGGGGCTCTTGTTCATGGTCTCATGACGTGCGGCACATCTCGGGGGCTCTTGTTCATAGTCTCATCACGTGCGGCACATCTCGGGGGCTCTTGTTCATGGTCTCATGACGTGCGGCACATCTCGGGGGCTCTTGTTCATGGTCTCATGACGTGCGGCACATCTCGGGGGCTCTTGTTCATGGTCTCATGACGTGCGGCACATCTCGGGGGCTCTTGTTCATGGTCTCATGACGTGCGGCACATCCCGGGGGCTCTTGTTCATGGTCTCATGACGTGCGGCACATCTCTGGGGCTCTTCTTCATGGTCTCATGACCTGCGGCACATCTCGGGGGCTCTTCTTCATGGTCTCATGGCGTGCGGCACATCTCGGGGGCTCTTGTTCATGGTCTCATGACGTGCGGCACATCTCGGGGGCTCTTGTTCATGGTCTCATGACGTGCGGCACATCTCGGGGGCTCTTGTTCATGGTCTCATGACGTGCGGCACATCTCGGGGGCTCTTGTTCATGACGTCTCGGTTCATCGGGGTGATGTCCGTCGGCGGGCCGAAGGAGGACCAGTGACGCGGTCCGGTGTTTGGCAGCAGCGACTCTGAACGTGACTCTCTTGAGGAATCGTTAGCCCACTGTCTCTACCGACTATCTAGCGAAACCACAGCCAAGGAAACGGGCTTGGCGGAATCAGCGGGGAAAGAAGACTCTGTTGAGCTTGACTCTAGTCTGGCACTGTGAAGAGACATGAGAGGTGGGTTGGGTTGTGCCGTGGCGGAGATCTTTGTGGGCTATACTTAGCCTTGTCTCAGGATGGTAAGTTGATGGTTGAAGATATCACTCTAGTGGTGTGGGGGCTGGCTTTGGCAAAGTGGGTGGGGTTATATCCTTCCTGTTTGGCCCTGTCCGGGGGTGTCCTCGGATGGGGCCACAGTGTCTCCTGACTCCTCCTGTCTCAGCCTCCAGTATTTATGCTGCAGTAGTTTATGTGTCGGGGGGCTAGAGTCAGTTTGTTATATCTGGAGTACTTCTCCTGTCCTATTCGGTGTCCTGTGTGAATTTAAGTGTGCTCTCTCTAATTCTCTCTTTCTCTCTTTCTTTCTCTCTCTCGGAGGACCTGAGCCCTAGGACCATGCCTCAGGACTACCTGACATGATAACTCCTTGCTGTCCCCAGTCCACCTGGCCGTGCTGCTGCTCCAGTTTCAACTGTTCTGCCTTATTATTATTGGACCATGCTGGTCATTTATGAACATTTGAACATCTTGGCCATGTTCTGTTATAATCTCCACCCGGCACAGCCAGAAGAGGACTGGCCACCGCACATAGCCTGGTTCTCTAGGTTTCTTCCTAGGTTTTGGCCTTTCTAGGGAGTTTTTCCTAGCCACCTTGCTTCTACACCTGCATTGCTTGCTGTTTGGGGTTTTGGGCTGGGTTTTTGTACAGCACTTTGAGATATCAGCTGATGTACGAAAGGCTATATAAATCAATTTGATTTGATTTGATTTGATAACACACAATACTCTATCACTACGTCTAACCCATAACACACTATACTCCTCTATCATTACATCTAACCCATAACACACTATACTCCTCTATCATTACATCTAACCCATAACACACTATACTCCTCTATCACTACATCTAACCCATAACAGACGATACTCCTCTATCACTACATCTAACCCATAACACACTATAATCTATCATTACATCTAACCCATAACACACGATACTCCTAATGCATTTTCTACAGTTATAAACATTCTAACATGTTCTCAAATCAGTTAGTCAATAAACATCATTCCCTCCTCTGGAACCATGAACACCCTCATGTTCCACCAAACCTAAAAACATATTGACTTGAAAAGAAAAGAGAAACCAAGTACATGTATAATAACTCAGCACCACTCGTTGATGTGATGTAACATAATAACTCAGCACCACTCGTTGATGTGATGTAACATAATAACTCAGCACCACTCGTTGATGTGATGTAACATAATAACTCGGCACCACTCGTTGATGTGATGTAACATAATAACTCGGCACCACTCGTTGATGTGATGTAACATAATAACTCAGCACCACTCGTTGATGTGATGTAACATAATAACTCGGCACCACTCGTTGATGTGATGTAACATAATAACTCGGCACCACTCGTTGATGTGATGTAACATAATAACTCGGCACCACTCGTTGATGTGATGTAACATAATAACTCAGCACCACTCGTTGATGTGATGTAACATAATAACTCAGCACCACTCGTTGATGTGATGTAACATAATAACTCAGCACCACTCGTTGATGTGATGTAACATAATAACTCAGCACCACTCGTTGATGTGATGTAACATAATAACTCAGCACCACTCGTTGATGTGATGTAACATAATAACTCAGCACCACTCGTTGATGTGATGTAACATAATAACTCAGCACCACTCGTTGATGTGATGTAACATAATAACTCAGCACCACTCGTTGATGTGATGTAACATAATAACTCTGCACCACTCGTTGATGTGATGTAACATAATAACTCAGCACCACTCGTTGATGTGATGTAACATAATAACTCAGCACCACTCGTTGATGTGATGTAACATAATAACTCAGCACCACTCGTTGATCTGATGTAACATAATAACTCAGCACCACTCGTTGATGTGATGTAACATAATAACTCAGCACCACTCGTTGATGTGACGTAACATAATAACTCAGCACCACTCGTTGATGTGACGTAACATAATAACTCAGCACCACTCGTTGATGTGATGTAACATAATAACTCAGCACCACTCGTTGATGTGATGTAACATAATAACTCAGCACCACTCGTTGATGTGATGTAACATAATAACTCGGCACCACTCGTTGATGTGACGTAACATAATAACTCAGCACCACTCGTTGATGTGATGTAACATAATAACTCAGCACCACTCGTTGATGTGACGTAACATAATAACTCAGCACCACTCGTTGATGTGATGTAACATAATAACTCAGCACCACTCGTTGATGTGACGTAACATAATAACTCAGCACCACTCGTTGATGTGATGTAACATAATAACTCAGCACCACTCGTTGATGTGATGTAACATAATAACTCGGCACCACTCGTTGATGTGACGTAACATAATAACTCAGCACCACTCGTTGATGTGATGTAACATAATAACTCTGAATACAGGGTGAAACAAAACAAATTTCATGGTCGTCCCAAGCTGTCATCCAGTGATTCCCCCAAACAAACCACCTCCCCTCAGGATGACACTTAGAGATACGTTTCTGGAGACTCTCTCGGCCACATTAATGTGATCAGCGCCCCCCCACCCTTCATCGTGCTTCAGCAGTTCTCTCTCGGCCACATTAATGTGATCAGCCCCCCCCACCCTTCATCGTGCTTCAGCAGTTCTCTCTCGGGCCACATTAATGTGATCAGTGCCCCCCCACCCTTCATCGTGCTTCAGCAGTTCTCACTCGGCCACATTAATGTGATCAGCCCCCCCCCACCCTTCATCGTGCTTCAGCAGTTCTCTCTCGGCCACATTAATGTGATCAGCGCCCCCCACCCTTCATCGTGCTTCAGCAGTTCTCTCTCGCTGCATCCCAATCACAACTAAAACATTTGATCAATTATCCAACCCGAATGTAGAGTGACTGAACTCAATGCTTACTCTGAGACTGAGGCTCAAATTCCAGTTTATCAACTTGGCACACATCATCCCTGTTAGAACATTTATATTATCAACTTGGCACACATCATCCCTGTTAGAACAAACATTTATATTATCAACTTGGCACACATCATCCCTGTTAGAACAAACATTTATATTATCAACTTGGCACACATCATCCCTGTTAGAACATTTATATTATCAACTTGGCACACATCATCCCTGTTAGAACATTTATATTATCAACTTGGCACACATCATCCCTGTTAGAACATTCATTTATATTATCAACTTGGCACACATCATCCCTGTTAGAACATTTATATTATCAACTTGGCACACATCATCCCTGTTAGAACAAACATTTATAAACCACTTTTTATTGTCGGTCATAACTCTTCTCATTACAGCCCCCCCCTGTCCCTGTTTTCCTGTCATGGGTGGCCTGGTGAAGACAGATCAGTCTCTCAATGCATGTTAGTTTAAATAGTTAGCAGGGTGTATACCACCCCCCCCCCCCCACCCCCCCCACCCCCCCACCCTGTCCCTGTTCTCCTGTCATGGGTGGCCTGGTGAAGACAGATCAGTCTCTCAATGCATGTTAGTTTAAATAGTTAGCAGGGCGTATACCACCCCCCCCCCCCCCCCCCCCCCTTTCCTTCACCTGGCACTTATCATTCCAGCACGTCTTCTTCAGATATCGTTTACAGATCATTTTCCCAACGGCACATGTCACTTTTGCCTGTCACATTTCATGGCCCTTGATAATGTCCCGATTTTAATATCCAAGGAGATATTTTGGTTTCTCCCACGTACACAAGTCTCTCACCTGAACTTGTTCTGTCTCTCCACACTCACTCCACACGGACTCTCAGCACTCTGTTCCTGGTTTATGGACTCAGACAGATCTCACCTGAACTTGTTCTGTCTCTCCACACTCACTCCACACGGACTCTCAGCACTCTGTTGCTGGTTTATGGACTCAGACAGATCTCACCTGAACTTGTTCTGTCTCTCCACACTCACTCCACACAGACTCTCAGCACTCTGTTCCTGGTTTATGGACTCAGACAGAAGTGGTAAAAGTCACCGTCTCTCATTGAGCGCCTTTGTCCCTCTTTCTTCAGCCGGTCAGGGAGGGTTTTGAGGTTTACACACACTGTCTCTGGACAAATTATTCCTACCATGTATTAAGACATGATCTGACGTCACCTTCCCATGATAACCTCAACAAAACACAGATCACAACAACAGTTAAGTTCATTACATTTCTGTTTCAGGAAATTCAGACAAACATTGACTATATGACGAATTATGACCTTAACCTTTTCTTAGTAACATCTCGAAGGCAAATGTCAAAAAGCATAACATAATGTTACTGCTAAAACCATTTTCTAAATTAGTTCATATCCCCTTATTCTACTGGTGACCTCTAGGAAGAGTTACTAGATCATGAAGTTAGCACCCTAACCCCTCACAGAATTCCCACTCCAGGATCCCAATCTGGTGAAATTTGGATCAAAACCATAACACTAAATGAAATCAGCAATACATACAGTATATCACAATACATATATCACAATACATATATCACAATACATATATCACAATACATATATCACAATACATATATCACAATACATACAGTGCCTTGCGAAAGTATTCGGCCCCCTTGAACTTTGCGACCTTTTGCCACATTTCAGGCTTCAAACATAAAGATATAAAACTGTATTTTTTTGTGAAGAATCAACAACAAGTGGGACACAATCATGAAGTGGAACGACATTTATTGGATATTTCAAACTTTTTTAACAAATCAAAAACTGAAAAATTGGGTGTGCAAAATTATTCAGCCCCTTTACTTTCAGTGCAGCAAACTCTCTCCAGAAGTTCAGTGAGGATCTCTGAATGATCCAATGTTGACCTAAATGACTAATGATGATAAATACAATCCACCTGTGTGTAATCAAGTCTCCGTATAAATGCACCTGCACTGTGATAGTCTCAGAGGTCCGTTAAAAGCGCAGAGAGCATCATGAAGAACAAGGAACACACCAGGCAGGTCCGAGATACTGTTGTGAAGAAGTTTAAAGCCGGATTTGGATACAAAAAGATTTCCCAAGCTTTAAACATCCCAAGGAGCACTGTGCAAGCGATAATATTAAAATGGAAGGAGTATCAGACCACTGCAAATCTACCAAGACCTGGCCGTCCCTCTAAACTTTCAGCTCATGCAAGGATAAGACTGATCAGAGATGCAGCCAAGAGGCCCATGATCACTCTGGATGAACTGCGGAGATCTACAGCTGAGGTGGGAGACTCTGTCCATAGGACAACAATCAGTCGTATATTGCACAAATCTGGCCTTTATGGAAGAGTGGCAAGAAGAAAGCCATTTCTTAAAGATATCCATAAAAAGTGTTGTTTAAAGTTTGCCACAAGCCACCTGGGAGACACACCAAACATGTGGAAGAAGGTGCTCTGGTCAGATGAAACCAAAATTGAACTTTTTGGCAACAATGCAAGACGTTATGTTTGGCGTAAAAGCAACACAGCTCTTCACCCTAAACACACCCTATCCCCACTGTCAAACATGGTGGTGGCAGCATCATGGTTTGGGCCTGCTTTTCTTTAGCAGGGACAGGGAAGATGGTTAAAATTGATGGGATGGATGGAGCCAAATACAGGACCATTCTGGAAGAAAACCTGATGGAGTCTGCAAAAGACCTGAGACTGGGATGGAGTTTGTCTTCCAACAAGACAATGATCCAAAACATAAAGCAAAATCTACAATGGAATGGTTCAAAAATAAACATATCCAGGTGTTAGAATGGCCAAGTCAAAGTCCAGACCTGAATCCAATCGAGAATCTGTGGAAAGAACTGAAAACTGCTGTTCACAAATGCTCTCCATCCAACCTCACTGAGCTCGAGCTGTTTTGCAAGGAGGAATGGGAAAAAATGTCAGTCTCTCGATGTGCAAAACTGATAGAGACATACCCCAAGCGACTTACAGCTGTAATCGCAGCAAAAGGTGGCGCTACAAAGTATTAAATTAAGGGGGCTGAATAATTTTGCACGCCCAATTTTTCAGTTTTTGATTTGTTAAAAAAGTTTGAAATATCCAATAATCAATCTATATATCACAATACATATATATCACAATCCATATATCACAATACATATATCACAATACACATATCACAATACATATATCACAATACATATATCACAATCCATTAGAAGTTACTGTCTTTCCTTATTAACATATAGTTTCCTTTCTACAGGCAGCCTGAACACAGTACCACTGTATAAGTACCCAAAACCAGGACCTCAGGGAACTGGTCATTTTCCCCTTTCAAACACGTGATTTAAAAAAAATAAACCAATTCGACTAACTAATCATCTTAGAATTACAACTCTTTATAACTCTCTACGGAAATGTATTAGTCTCTACGGGGCGGCAGGGTAGCCTAGTGGTTAGAGTGTAGAGGAGGCAGGGTGGCCTAGTGTTTAGAGTGTAGAGGGGGCAGGGTGGCCTAGTGTTTAGAGTGTAGAGGAGGCAGGGTAGCCTAGTGGTTAGAGTGTAGAGGCGGCAGGGTAGCCTAGTGGTTAGAGTGTAGAGGTGGCAGGGTAGCCTAGTGGTTAGAGTGTAGAGGCGGCAGGGTAGCCTAGTGGTTAGAGTGTAGAGGCGGCAGGGTAGCCTAGCGGTTAGAGTGTAGAGGTGGCAGGGTAGCCTAGTGGTTAGAGTGTAGAGGAGGCAGGGTAGCCTAGTGGTTAGAGTGTAGAGGTGGCAGGGTAGCCTAGTGGTTAGAGTGTAGAGGCGGCAGGGTAGCCTAGTGGTTAGAGTGTAGAGGCGGCAGGGTAGCCTAGTGGTTAGAGTGTAGAGGTGGCAGGGTAGCCTAGTGGTTAGAGTGTAGAGGTGACAGGGTAGCCTAGTGGGTAGAGTGTAGAGGAGGCAGGGTAGCCTAGTGGTTAGAGTGTAGAGGCGGCAGGGTAGCCTAGTGGTTAGAGTGTAGAGGTGGCAGGGTAGCCTAGTGGTTAGAGTGTAGAGGAGGCAGGGTAGCCTAGTGGTTAGAGTGTAGAGGTGGCAGGGTAGCCAAGTGGTTAGAGTGTAGAGGCGGCAGGGTAGCCTAGTGGTTAGAGTGTAGAGGAGGCAGGGTAGCCTAGTGGTTAGAGTATAGAGGCGGCAGGGTAGCCTAGTGGTTAGAGTGTAGAGGTGGCAGGGTAGCCTAGTGGTTAGAGTGTAGAGGGGGCAGGGTGGCCTAGTGGTTAGAGTGTAGAGGAGGCAGGGTAGCCTAGTGGTTAGAGTGTAGAGGGGGCAGGGTGGCCTAGTGTTTAGAGTGTAGAGGAGGCAGGGTAGCCTAGTGGTTAGAGTGTAGAGGGGCAGGGTAGCCTAGTGGTTAGAGTGTAGAGGCGGCAGGGTAGCCTAGTGGTTAGAGTGTAGAGGCGGCAGGGTAGCCTAGCGGTTAGAGTGTAGAGGTGGCAGGGTAGCCTAGTGGTTAGAGTGTAGAGGAGGCAGGGTAGCCTAGTGGTTAGAGTGTAGAGGTGGCAGGGTAGCCTAGTGGTTAGAGTGTAGAGGCGGCAGGGTAGCCTAGTGGTTAGAGTGTAGAGGCGGCAGGGTAGCCTAGTGGTTAGAGTGTAGAGGTGGCAGGGTAGCCTAGTGGTTAGAGTGTAGAGGTGACAGGGTAGCCTAGTGGGTAGAGTGTAGAGGAGGCAGGGTAGCCTAGTGGTTAGAGTGTAGAGGCGGCAGGGTAGCCTAGTGGTTAGAGTGTAGAGGTGGCAGGGTAGCCTAGTGGTTAGAGTGTAGAGGAGGCAGGGTAGCCTAGTGGTTAGAGTGTAGAGGTGGCAGGGTAGCCAAGTGGTTAGAGTGTAGAGGCGGCAGGGTAGCCTAGTGGTTAGAGTGTAGGGGTGGCAGGGTAGCCTAGTGGTTAGAGTGTAGAGGTGGCAGGGTAGCCTAGTGGTTAGAGTGTAGAGGAAGCTGGGTAGCCGAGTGGTTAGAGTGTAGAGGCGGCAGGGTAGCCTAGTGGTTAGAGTATAGAGGCGGCAGGGTAGCCTAGTGGTTAGAGTGTAGAGGTGGCTGGGTAGCCTAGTGGTTAGAGTGTAGAGGTGACAGGGTAGCCTAGTGGTTAGAGTGTAGAGGTGGCAGGGTAGCCTAGTGGTTAGAGTGTAGAGGTGACAGGGTAGCCTAGTGGTAAGAGTGTAGAGGTGGCAGGGTAGCCTAGTGGTTAGAGTGTAGGAGGCAGGGTAGCCTAGTGGTTAGAGTGTAGAGGAGGCAGGGTAGCCTAGTGGTTAGAGTGTAGAGGGGGCAGGGTAGCCTAGTGGTTAGAGTGTAGAGGCGGCAGGGTAGCCGAGTGGTTAGAGTGTAGGGGCGGCAGGGTAGCCTAGTGGTTAGAGTGTAGAGGCGGCAGGGTAGCCTAGTGGTTAGAGTGTAGAGGTGACAGGGTAGCCTAGTGGTTAGAGTGTAGAGGCGGCAGGGTAGCCTAGTGGTTAGAGTGTAGAGGCGGCAGGGTAGCCTAGTGGTTAGAGTGTAGAGGTGGCAGGGTAGCCTAGTGGTTCGAGTGTAGAGGCGGCAGGGTAGCCTAGTGGTTAGAGTGTAGAGGTGGCAGGGTAGCCTAGTGGTTAGAGTGTAGAGGTGACAGGGTAGCCTAGCGGTTAGAGTGTAGAGGCGGCAGGGTAGCCTAGTGGTTAGAGTGTAGAGGTGACAGGGTAGCCTAGTGGTTAGAGTGTAGAGGTGGCAGGGTAGCCTAGTGGTTCGAGTGTAGAGGCGGCAGGGTAGCCTAGTGGTTCGAGTGTAGAGGCGGCAGGGTAGCCTAGTGGTTAGAGTGTAGAGGTGGCAGGGTAGCCTAGTGGTTAGAGTGTAGAGGAGGCAGGGTAGCCTAGTGGTTAGAGTGTAGAGGCGGCAGGGTAGCCTAGTGGTTAGAGTGTAGGAGGCAGGGTAGCCTAGTGGTTAGAGTGTAGAGGAGGCAGGGTAGCCTAGCGGTTAGAGTGTAGAGGCGGCAGGGTAGCCTAGTGGTTAGAGTGTAGAGGTGACAGGGTAGCCTAGTGGTTAGAGTGTAGAGGTGGCAGGGTAGCCTAGTGGTTAGAGTGTAGAGGTGACAGGGTAGCCTAGTGGTAAGAGTGTAGAGGTGGCAGGGTAGCCTAGTGGTTAGAGTGTAGGAGGCAGGGTAGCCTAGTGGTTAGAGTGTAGAGGAGGCAGGGTAGCCTAGTGGTTAGAGTGTAGAGGTGGCAGGGTAGCCTAGTGGTTAGAGTGTGGAGGAGGCAGGGTAGCCTAGCGGTTAGAGTGTAGAGGCGGCAGGGTAGCCTAGTGGTTAGAGTGTAGAGGTGACAGGGTGGCCTAGTGGTTAGAGTGTAGAGGCGGCAGGGTAGCCTAGTGGTTAGAGTGTAGAGGCGGCAGGGTAGCCTAGTGGTTAGAGTGTAGAGGCGGCAGGGTAGCCTAGTGGTTAGAGTATAGAGGCGGCAGGGTAGCCTAGTGGTTAGAGTGTAGAGGCGGCAGGGTAGCCTAGTGGTTAGAGTGTAGAGGCGGCAGGGTAGCCTAGTGGTTAGAGTGTAGAGGCGGCAGGATAGCCTAGTGGTTAGAGTGTAGAGGCGGCAGGGTAGCCTAGTGGTTAGAGTGTAGAGGTGGCAGGGTAGCCTAGTGGTTAGAGTGTAGAGGCGGCAGGGTAGCCTAGTGGTTAGAGTGTAGAGGTGGCAGGGTAGCCTAGTGGTTAGAGCGTAGAGGCGGCAGGGTAGCCTAGTGGTTAGAGTGTAGAGGTGGCAGGGTAGCCTAGTGGTTAGAGTGTAGAGGAGGCAGGGTAGCCTAGTGGTTAGAGTGTAGAGGCGGCAGGGTAGCCTAGTGGTTAGAGTGTAGAGGCGGCAGGGTAGCCTAGTGGTTAGAGTGTAGAGGAGGCAGGGTAGCCTAGTGGTTAGAGTGTAGAGGTGGCAGGGTAGCCAAGTGGTTAGAGTGTAGAGGCGGCAGGGTAGCCTAGTGGTTAGAGTGTAGGGGTGGCAGGGTAGCCTAGTGGTTAGAGTGTAGAGGTGGCAGGGTAGCCTAGTGGTTAGAGTGTAGAGGCGGCAGGGTAGCCGAGTGGTTAGAGTGTAGAGGCGGCAGGGTAGCCTAGTGGTTAGAGTGTAGGGGCGGCAGGGTAGCCTAGTGGTTAGAGTGTAGAGGGGGCAGGGTAGCCTAGTGGTTAGAGTGTAGAGGCGGCAGGGTAGCCTAGTGGTTAGAGTGTAGAGGCGGCAGGGTAGCCTAGTGGTTAGAGTGTAGAGGCGGCAGGGTAGCCTAGTGGTTAGAGTGTAGAGGCGGCAGGGTAGCCTAGTGGTTAGAGTGTAGAGGTGGCTGGGTAGCCTAGTGGTTAGAGTGTAGAGGTGGCTGGGTAGCCTAGTGGTTAGAGTGTAGAGGCGGCAGGGTAGCCTAGTGGTTAGAGTGTAGAGGTGGCAGGGTAGCCGAGTGGTTAGAGTGTAGGGGCGGCAGGGTATCCTAGTGGTTAGAGTGTAGAGGGGGCAGGGTAGCCTAGTGGTTAGAGTGTTGGACTAGTAACCGGAATGGTTGCAAGTTCATAATCCCCAACCTGACAGAGTACCAATCTGTTGTTCTTCCCCTGAACAGGCAGTTAACCCACTGTTCCTAGGCCATCATTGAAAATAAGAATTTGTTCTTAACTGACTTGCCTAGTTAAAGGTTAAAGGTTAAAGGTTAAAAAAACACAAAATAATAATCTCCTAAAGTAATGGTACAATTTGAATAGAGAATAGTGTTTCTCACTAATTATATAATTAAATCCCCCTGTTCTGTTCATTTCAATTGAGGTTGATCATTCCTCATTAGAGATGTCTAGTAAACAGGGCTTTCCACACCATTAAAATGTTTCCTCTCCGTTTCTCTCCCTGTCCTTAGGAAACCATGTAAATACCTCTTCAAAACATTTCCATCCTTCTGCAAACCCAATTTACCTGCATTGAAAAGACCCCATCCGATAAATCCCACAACACGGCGACATGATCTCTCCACCGAGTCTAACGATTCACAGGTCTCCTTTTCCCCATGATTCTCCATAACCACCACACCACATCAAACAAATTAAAGTTCATTTTAGGTTAGGTAACCACTATACACATTCCTCAAAAACCCAGTTCATTTTAGGTTAGGTAACACCTATACTAATTCCTCGTGACCCCAGTTAATTTTAGGTTAGGTAACACCTATACTAATTCCTCATGACCCCAGTTCATTTTAGGTTAGGTAACACCTATACTAATTCCTCATGACCCCAGTTAATTTTAGGTTTGATAACACCGATACTAATTCCTCGTGACCCCAGTTCATTTTAGGTTTGATAACACCTATACTAATTCCTCGTGACCCCAGTTCATTTTAGGTTAGGTAACACCTATACTAATTCCTTGTGACCCTTCCACCCTTCCATTCCAGAATCCTATTCCAGATTAAGACGACATAAAATCTACATTCATTTCCAAATAAAACCACATAAAATGTCTCATGATTTAAACCCCCCCAAGGCCTTCTGAGAGTGTTGTGTCATATAATTTAAATGTGTGTCACGTTCTGACCTTTATTTCCTTTGTTTTGTCATTATTTAGTATGGTCAGGGCTTGAGTTGGGGTGGGCAGTCTATGTTTGTTTTTCTATGATTTGGGTATTTCTATGTTTCGGCCTAGTATGGTTCTCAATCAGAGGCAGGTGTCATTAGTTGTCTCTGATTGAGAATCACACTTAGGTAGCCTGGGTTTCACTGTGTGTTGGTGGGTGATTGTTCCTGTCTCTGTGTTGGTGGGTGATTGTTCCTGTCTCTGTGTTGGTGGGTGATTGTTCCTGTCGCTGTGTTGGTGGGTGATTGTTCCTGTCTCTGTGTTTTGCACCAGATAGGGCTGTTTTTGTGTTTCCACGTTTATTGTTTTTTGTAGTCAGTTGTTCATGTGGACATTTACATATTAAAAGAACCATGGCCACTTACCACGCCGCATATTGGTCCTCTGATCCTTTTCGCCTCTCCTCTTCGGAAGAAGAGGAGGAAATCCCTGACAATGTGTTACCTTTAGTATCCACTCCTCTGTCATTTCACCTAGAATCTTCAACACAAAACATGTTTTCCTGTGTCAAATTTAGCCAATTTCTCCTCCGGAATCCACAATATTTACATGTGGTCCTCTAACACTTTCTCTCACCAAGGCAGCCACCTCAGCCATTCCCTCTGCTTTATGATTACCTATGGAGATTTGATCTGTACAACTAGTATGAGGATCACATTTCACCACTGTTCATTTACTGGGTAACTGACATGCTTCTAATAATGCCTGATAATGCCTAATTTCTCCTTCTCCCTCACCTTCACCTCCCTTCACCTCCCTCATCTCCATCACTTATGTTTTAGTGGTGTGTGTTTGGAGTATTCAGGAGTTGTGTTTTAGTGGTGTGTGTGTGTGTTTGGAGTATTCAGGAGTTGTGTGTGTGTGTGTGTGGAGTATTTGTGGAAACTATGAACTCTGCTCCCTCTCCTCTCTCTGTGAGCGAGTGTGTTTATATTCCACATGTCTGTACAATCACTTCAGAGTCTGGGGTTAGAAACCATGTGGAGTCTGGTCTGTTGTCACGATCGTCGTAGTGAGGAGACCAAAGCACAGCGTGATGTGAAGATAGATTTTTAATGTAAGATGAATTAACACGAAGTACACTAAACAAACCAACAACATGACCACTAACAACACTGAGTACAAACATGCAACATCACATAGACAATCACCCACAGATTACCCAAGGAATATGGCTTCCTAAATACGGTTCCCAATCAGAGACACCGATAAACAGCTGCCTCTAATTGAGAACCAATCTAGGCCACCATAGACATACAAAACACCTAGACTAGTAAACAACCCCATAAACATACAAAAACCCTAGACAGGACAAAAACCCTAGACAGTACAAAAACCCTAGACAGGACAAAAACCCCAGACAGGACAAAAACCCCAGACAGGACAAAAACCCCAGACAGGACAAAAACCCTAGACAGGACAATAACCCCAGACAGGACAAAAAGCCCAGACAGGACAAAAACCCTAGACAGTACAAAAACCCTAGACAGGACAAAAACCCCAGACAGGACAAAAACCCCAGAAAGGACAAAAACCCTAGACAGGACAATAACCCCAGACAGGACAAAAAGCCCAGACAGGACAAAAACCCTAGACAGGACAAAAACCCATAGACAGGACAAAAACCCTAGACAGGACAAAAACCCCTAGACAGGACAAAAACCCTAGACAGGACAAAAACCCTAGACAGGACATAAACCCTAGACAGTACAAAAACCCTAGACAGGACAAAAACCCCAGACAGGACAAAAACCCTAGACAGGACAATAACCCTAGACAGGACAAAACCCCCTAGACAGGACAAAAACCCCTAGACAGGACATAAACCCTAGACAGGACAAAAACCCTAGACAGGACAAAAACCCCAGACAGGACAAAAACCCATAGACAGGACAAAAACCCTAGACAGGACAAAAACCCCAGACAGGACAAAAACCCTAGACAGGACAATAACCCTAGACAGGACAAAAACCCCTAGACAGGACAAAAACCCCTAGACAGGACATAAACCCTAGACAGGACAAAAACCCTAGACAGGACAAAAACCCCAGACAGTACAAAACCCCTAGACAGGACAAAAACACAACAAACCACCCCTAGTCACACCCTGACCTAACCAAAATAATGAAGAAAACAAAGATAACTAAGGTCAGGGCGTGACATCTGTAGACCTCTCACTCTCCTCAACATTAAATAACTCTTACGAACAGATTGGTTTGGAGCCAGAGTCTCGTGTGGATCAGAAGACTGTGTTGGCTTCCACCAGTCTTCAGGTGTCAGATATGGTGACTTATTACACCAGCTTGGTTCACCGAACCACAAGGAGCCATTTAAATGTCGTAAATCATTAAAATCAGTAAACGATCAACGAACCGTGACTACGTGGTGCACAAACACAAAACAATATCCCACAAACACAAAACAATATCCCACAAACACAAAACAATATCCCACAAACACAGGTGGTAAAACTGTTATTTAAATATGATTCCATATTAGAGACAACGATTACCAGCTGCCTCTAATTGGGAACCATACAAAACACCAACCAAGAAAATATAAAAGTAGGAGACAAAAGTTTCAACATGAAACAATTTGAATAAGAACAGGAAGTAGTGTGTGTTAGATACAGTATGGTTCTCTGTTCAATAGTAGACCTCCTCAAACACTGAGTAAAAGTCTCACTCAGATCTTTAGAGTTCTCAGTCTCTGACTCCGCCCGCTGACCTCCTGACCCCCCACAACCCTCTCCATTCTAAAAGGCTGCAGTGCAAAGGTCAATAATCTACGTTGGTTTGGAATTCTGTGTTAAATCTCATCAATATCTTTACAGACCTCCCTCCCTCTCTCTCTAGACAGTGTAAAAGGGGGGGAAACGTAATCCGTTTTCAACTGAATTTATTCAACTGAAATGTGTCTTATGCATTTAATCCAACCCCTCTGAATGAGAGGGGGGGGGGCTGCCATAATCGACATCTGCGTCTTCGGCGCCCGGAGATCATTTGGTTAACTGCCTTGCTCAGGGGCAGAAGTACAGATTTTGACCTAGACAGGATCAGTATTCTGACCTGTTTTCCCACCATGACACTCATCACAGGACAGAGTATCAGGTTGTTCTAGACAGGATCAGACAGTATTCTGACCTGTTTTCCCACCATGACACTCATCACAGGACAGAGTATCAGGTTGTTCTAGACAGGATCAGTATTCTGACCTGTTATCCCACCATGACACTCATCACAGGACAGAGTATCAGGTTGTTCTAGACAGGATCAGACAGTATTCTGACCTGTTTTCTCACCATGACACTCATCACAGGACAGAGTATCAGGTTGTTCTAGACAGGATCAGTATTCTGACCTGTTTTCCCACCATGACACTCATCACAGGACAGAGTATCAGGTTGTTCTAGACAGGATCAGACAGTATTCTGACCTGTTTTCCCACCATGACACTCATCACAGGACAGAGTATCAGGTTGTTCTAGACAGGATCAGACAGTATTCTGACCTGTTTTCTCACCATGACACTCATCACAGGACAGAGTATCAGGTTGTTCTAGACAGGATCAGTATTCTGACCTGTTTTCCCACCATGACACTCATCACAGGACAGAGTATCAGGTTGTTCTAGACAGGATCAGACAGTATTCTGACCTGTTATCCCACCATGACACTCATCACAGGACAGACTATCAGGTTGTTCTTACATTGTCAGATAAATATCATGTTATTATCTCTAGCTTCTCCAATCCCTCCATGAAACAGTCATCTCATCTCTAACCTCGTTGTCAGGCCAATTCAGTGAAATGGTGAACTAGGTTACATCTGCCCAAACATTCCTCAGATCTTCATCAGTTCTCCCTGTCTTCTACCTCTCCATGTATCCCAGCACTTCTTCAGGCTAGTTACAATAACTCATTTACACATTTCCCTCAGTCTTTCTATCAGTCCCTCTATATCTCCATCCCTTTCCACAATCACTCTATCCTTCTCCTCGATCTCTCTATCCTTCTCCTTCATCTGTCTATCCTTCTCCTTCATCTGTCTATCCTTCTCCTTCATCTGTCTATTCTTCTCCTCCATCTGTCTGCTGAACTCCCTCTCCATCTTTGTCTGTGAGATCATGATGTTCCTCTGTAACTCAGGTAGGACTATCTTCATCAGGTTTCTCTCTGCTTCAACTCTGGCCTGTCCTTCATAGTTCTCCATCTCCTGTCTGTGTCTCTCCTCCATCTCACTCCTCTCATTCTCTCTCTTCTCTCTAAATCTCTCCAGCTTTCTCTCCATCTCCTCCCTCCTATCAGACTCCCTCTTCAGCTCCCTCTCCAGCTCTCTTTTCTTCTCCTCATCCCTCTCTTCTTTCACCTGTCTCTCCAGTTCACTGGTTCTTTCACTGAGTGTTCTGATATCTCCCTCATGTTCCTGGATCACTCCCTCTATCTTTATCAGAGAGTCCTGCAACTCCTTCTGAAGCCTCTCTCTCAAGTCTCTCTCCTCCCTCTGTTTCCTCTCTCCTCTCTCTCTCTGGATGTTTCCCTCCATCTTTCTAACCTGGTCCTCTGCCTCCTGGTAGGTCTGACTGCTGTAGAATCTCTCTCTGTTTCCTGCCACCATCTCCTCTACCTGATCCAGCAGCTCTGATACCTGAGTGCCATGGGCCCT